>NW_015505260.1:2120863-2140632 GCF_001515645.1 Sinocyclocheilus grahami | reverse complement strand
TTCAAATTTAGAAATTATACAATGTAATTTATATTTAAAACTGGTCATGTTGCATGTATGCAGCATCTGGATCATGAATAAAATGCAGTGGTTGCCTCTAATTTGAAATAGAAAGAGCACAGACAAAGCCTTAGTTTGTTAATATGAGGAGATTTCTTTTATTTGTGTTACTTATTTATTTGATTTGGGGCTTGTTTTAAAATTTCAATTTAGTTTGGTTATTTACATTTACATTATATTTAAATTTAGTTATTTAGCAAACACTTTTATTCAAAGCGACTAATAAATGAGGACAATAGAAGCAATCAAAACCAACAAAAGAGCAATAATTTACAAGTGCTATATTAGTATATTATTATAGTGTTATATTTCAATTTCACAAAGAAACGTACAGTATTTTGTCCAAGCAATAATAAAAGGACACATTTAATTTATAATTTGTCTTAAATCTCATTTTGAAAAAATTGTTTTTTCAAAATTGTGAATCGAATTGAATAGGGAAATCAAAATCGTGAATCGAATCGAATCGTGAGTTGAGTGAATCGTTACATCCCTACTGTTAACTAAATTCTATTGTTAAGTGAATTTTGGCAGAGAGGGAGAATCAAATATAAATAAATATATAAATTAATGAAACACATACATAATTTTGAAATATTACTGTATAGAGAGAGAGTGTGTGAGAACGCATTGTAATGTTTAGTGTTATTTTTTAAAATTACTTTATTTGACTAATATCAATATTAAAATTAAGACACTAAATTCTATTGTATTAATTTCTACAAGCATTATAGCATTACGGTTTTTTATTTTATACAATTATTTTATTGTTTCATATTATAATATGATAATAAGAAATTATTAAAAACATTCTTAATAATAGTCATAATATTAAATACTAAATGTTAATGCTAATGCTGGGATTTTGGAATCACAGCATTAAAATGTACAGTTTTTTTAAAAGTTTTATTATACAATTATTTTATTGTTTTGCTCTGAAATGTCACATTAGAAAATTAAAATGGGTTACAAACAGCATTTCATGTTCACTTTAAAAGTCAACGGAGTGATTGAAATTGGATTTGTCACTCTGTTTCACGTAATTGCATAAAATTGTGTTTGTTTGTTTTATCATAATAGGGAGACAACAGCAGCGTTGTACATCGCCAACAGGAGTGTCCTTTGACTGCTGTCTCAAACTGCTAATTATTGCCCAGAACTATTCACCTCAGTCGCATTTTGAAGTTTCGTAAAGAAAGAACAAAGAGAGAGTTTCGTAAGTATGCTTTTTGGGAGCTCGGGCGTGTTTCATTCATTTAAAAACGTACTCTTCCAGTACTAATGACATAGAGTGGCTGTTTAAATGTGTGGCTTTAGCGACTAGTTCTTCCCCAGAGAAAATGCGTCACGCAAGCAGTTTCCACAATCCTTAATGTGGAGACAAATTTAGCTAAACTGCAAAAAATGGCAAACAGAAACAAATCTTCGGCGGCAACAAACCCTGTCCTGCGCGCACTGTCACTCAAATCTCAGTTGTGAGGTTGGTGCTTAATTAGTGTTATTAACCTTCAACAAACCGGGCTGATTTTATTTTGCCATGGTGACAGCTTCAGCTCCATCTCTCCGTTCACCGGCATGAGGTATTTTAATTGGCTCGAGCTCCTCGATCCACTCAGCCCTGACAACGCGCTTAGACGGACGTTCAACGCGGTGAGCGACATGTAAATGGCCTTTCTATGAAAGGAGTGTTTCTTTTTTTTAACCCTCGCTCATTTTCCTTCAGTACAGTGAGGACACGGTGAGCTCACCCGAGCTGCGCATCGTAGTGAAGTGACAACCAAGCAATCATTAAAAATTTTGATGGCTGCGGCACGCACAGGCCCATCTCCCGGCTTGATGTAAAGAAAAGTGAGCAGCCGTCTTTAGTATTTGCTCACTGTCACCGACGAAAGCTCAGGCCTAATTTATTCCTTCTCATCGTCGGCTCTGCAAAGACAACACATCTTCACTGTTTCTTATGGGCACATATGCTTTATTGTGCCCACATTTATGTCTCTGTAGGCTTTCCAGGAGCACTAGACTCAACAGATACTAAGTGCTTTATGGGCGGCTGTTATTGAAGGTTTTTGTGTGTGTGTGTGTGTGTGTGTGTGCGTGTGTGTGTGTGTGTGTGAAAGTAATGAAGGAATCATTGGGTTGAAATTTGTAGTTAAGCGACATGTTTTTTCTTTAATTCAGTGGCCAAAAACCGATATCTAGAGAGCAGGATGACAGATATAATATTATTTAATGCTACCGAATAAAATGTGCACATTTTCTGAATTAAATTAGAATTTATTCTAAATTTAAAGTAACAATTTATGCAATTCTTCTACTGCCAAAAATATTTGAAAACAAAATATCCATTGACAAGGTTGTTGTATGTTGTTTCTGGTACTCTGTGGAATGACCACTTGTTGTTAATTAGCTAACTAATTAGCTACACTCTTAAAAATAAGGGTGCTTCAAAAGGTTCTTCAAGCGATGCCATAGAAGAACCATTTTTGGTTCCACAACGAACCATTCTGTCAAAGATTCTTTAAAGAACCATCTCTTTTATAACTTTTTGTAATCTGAAGAACCTTCTTTCGCCACAAAGAACCTTTTGTGAAACAGAAAGGTTCTTCAGATGTTATAAGTTCTTTATGGAACCATTTAGACAAAACGGTTCTTCTATGGCATCGTGAAGCACCTTTATTTTTAAGAGTGTAATGGGCAGATGCAGATGATAAGGGTTGCAATTAATCTGTAAATGTGCACTAGATTTGGATCACTTTGGGCCTGTTTTCACCTGGTCACTTCATGCGTTTTTTCTGATTGGATAGCCGATCGTGAAAAGACCAGGTGTAAATGCCCTCCGAAACGCATTCGAGACTAATATAAATCCGATCACTCAAACCACTTCAGGAGGTGGTCTAGGCCGCATTCCAGATGAAACTCGACAAGTGTAAATGCATCTGGTTGTTGAAACCACATATGTAAATTTTACTCCTCCCAAAATGATAAAATATTAAACATGTGAGAGCGTGTTATAGGCTATATGACATTAGTCAGACTGCGCTAATGCAACACGCATTGCTGCGGACGAGTAGCTGAGTATCTCTTCAGCAAGCCGACACGCAAACTGCCGCAAATGAAACAAAGTAAGACACAGACTCTCAACACACAATCATCATAATTAAAAGTAGTAAGACAAACTTAACTTCCCAGTGCTGATGCTGCGCGCTCTCCTATTGCGGAGATCTCCTATCTCCTTTGATCTTGAAATGAGCTGATAATTAATCAAATGCAGCGCTTATCTTTTGATTTTGTTGACGTGAACTCCGTTAAATTTAAATATAGCAAGGGAATTATTTTTTCGTTTTGCGATGACACATTTATGTGGCCAAGTGTAAATGGAAACGTTTTAACAAATCAGATATCCGATCAGCAAAAATGCATGAAATGACTAGGTGTAAACAGGCCCTTTAAGTCCACACAGTTGTTCACTTATAATGTGCATTGAAAATGTTTATGGTCCATTTTAGCAAACGGAGATTTGCATTTTTTTTTTTTTACCAGATTTTTAGTGAGAAGCACATTAAAAGTGTTGCCAAGTACACTCTGAAACTTGAAGTTCTTCTTTCAGTTTTAAGCCAAAATAAAGGGTGTTTTAACAAAATATAAAATTATAGGATAGATAGATAGATAGTCATAAGGAATCAGCTGCTAGTTTGTAGTGTTTGCTGAATATACTATATGTGTTTCTGTTGATGTAAATGTGATTTTCTTTTGGTTCTTGTTGCCTTGATATCTAAACCAAAGCAATGCAAGATTTTAATTATTTATCATAAAAAAACTGAATATTTAACAGAATAACATTTAAAGGGATGATTCACCCAAAAATGAAAACTGTCATTTACATTATGTAAAATGTAAATGATGACAAATTTTCATTTTGTTCCAAACCTGTATGCATTTCTTTCGTCTGTTGAGCACCAAAGAATATATTTTGGAATAATGTTTGTAACAAAACAATTGATAGTAACCCTTCCATAGTATGGACAAAAATACTATGGAAGTCAATGGCCACCGTCAACCAAAAATGATGATACAGTAACAATATGTAAAATGGGTTCAACTGAAATTTTGAGAAGCGGTTCGTTGTTGAGGAACCTCACTAGAACATGACTCCCTGAACAGCATATAGTTTAAATACCTAGTTATTTAAATGTAATTACGGAAACTTCATTTTCAATTTCCAGTTTGGATTTTGACTAAATTAAATCTTTCAAAAATCTCTTAATGGTCAAATATCGGCAGATATTTATCAGTATATAACTGACTAATTTAGATCTCTCATCTTTTTAAGTGGGAGAACTTGCACAATTGGTGGCTGACTAAATACTTTTTTGCCCCACTGTAACTGATTATAATATTGAGTTTTGGTGGTAGAACTGGTACTGTACCTGCTGTAGTATTGTCCTATGCTCATCTTCAACTTTAATTGTGTGTCTTTTGTATTCTGACCGCACTGTATTTGGTTTCACACATTCAATGTTTTTTTTTTTTTAGCAATAATTTGCTTTGGTGCTCGATAAATGGGCTACTGGTTTTAACAATTGAGTTTTACCATTAAATTTGAAGGGTCTCCAATGCCGTGGCTCTTTGACAGGTCTCATTAACACAATGGGTGTCGTGTTCTCAGTGGATCGGGTGACGCTGGCCGACTGTATCCACGGCAGCGTATGATTGTCAGGAGCGCTGCTCCGGACCCTAATTCTATTACCGGATTCACACGTCCGCCTTCACTGGAGATTATTACAAGGAGGGAGGGTTTGTTCCTGTGGCCGTGCCAGGAATGGTCGATGCATCATATTTTGTTTGTTTGTTTGTTTTACAGGGGTGTAAGGGACTGCTGCTGTCACAATGGATGCCCAATCACAAGGCCAGCAGCCTCCAGTGCCAGTGTTTCAGCCACAGGTTTGTGTACTCTCATACATAAACACAAACACGCATACAGTCTAGCCAAACTTTCTTTGTAATCCCATTCATTCTACAAAGCCACTTGAGGTTTTTTTTAGTGTCTACCTTCCTGACTCACCTCCTGCTTGCTTAGCAGCATGTAGCACGAGCCTGTCGCCCTCTTCCACATCCACATCTGCCCCCGTCAAATATCTCCGTGTCTGTCAATCCACCCGCAGAGAGACAGGCGGTGGTCTGCTCCGGCTGTCTCTCCGCTGTGCCGGGTGAGAGGTGATAATGAGATTCTGCTCTCTGCACAAGCAACGTTTCTTGCACACAGGAGCCATCATGTGTTTCCAGTACCAGAGACAGAGGTGTTAGAAATCTGCTGCTTTTAGCAGTCTTTTGCTCTCTCTCTTCCTCATTCGCTCTCTTAATCTCTCTTTTGTCATACTTCCTTTTCAATCCCTCCAGACTAATTCCCTCCAATCATCCGACTCCATTATTGTAAGTCGTCTTGTGGTAGGTCATGAGTTATGTTCAAATTAGAACATAATGTTTTTTTTGTTTTTTTACTGAGTAATCACTGCCGATACCAGCCTTTGGAATCTTCATTTTATTATCAAATACAATAAAAGTTTTTATTTATTTTACATGAGGAGCATCTTTCTTGTACTGTATGTGTAAATCAGTCATCATTAACCACTTTTTTTATTTTTACTGTGGATATTTTATTATAGAAGAGCAAAACAGAGAAACTTGCCTTGTGAAAGAAACTTTACTTTGCGTTTTTCATCTGGTGAAAATAAATTAAAAATATTAATTTGGTCTATATAAAAACATCATCTGGTGATTGCTTGAGTCTAGGCCTAAGTGATTTCTCTGTCATTGTTTATATGTATTAAAGTTATTTGTATCATATGATTGAAACACTGGGAATTAAAAGTATATAACCATTCATAATGCACTGTTGATAATTAGTGCTCGTATTTACTTGTTCATAAATGTTCCCTTATCAGGAGAGAATAAAAAAAAACGAATTAATGCATTAGGTCTTTTTTTTCCTTCAGTGGAAAAGAGCAAGAAATGTTCAAGAACCGTTAACGTAATCAAAATAATTGACAATTCTAATTAAAAATTATTTGTTTTTTTATTTTATTTTATTTAATTAGTTCTAAATGAGAATCATACACAATTCAGATTGTAAGCATTTTATTGTTTTTTTCAACAAAAAAACAAAAAAAACCTTGAATCAAGCATCTCCAAGAAAATAAGTGATCCTTAACCTGTCATGAAGTATTCTATTGCTAGACTTACATTGAGCGTTGCGTTCAAACTTCAAACATCAAATGTCTTATATACATTGATTTATGTTTAAACCTATGTTGAATTTTGCAGATACAGATAACTGATGTGGGGAAAAATGCTAAATCCAGTAGTTTTTAAAATCAGTATGTTTAATGTTTAAATATTTTAAATGGGATGGAACGACCCAAACATAGAGACTACAGGATTCCAGTATTTATGAAATTCCAGATAACATTTAAAAAAATGTTTTTACTGGTTTGGTTTCCAATTATTTATGGAAGTTTTGATTAAACAATAAACTGCTTCTGGGATGTCATATGTTTTGGGCTCATGTAGTCTCTTGACATTTTTTTACTTATTTTATTAAAAGGTATTAGCCAATAAATTGGAATATGGCTTTTTTAAACATTAGTTATTAGGCAAAATCCAATATCCTTTGACCTTCAGTGAGACATTGAATGGTCTTGTACTAAATCTGGTTGTTTAATACAGCCAGGTGGTGAAAACTACAGGCCCACCGTCATCAAAAAAGCATGAGAGACATTTGACATTAGTTTGAACGCAACACTCAAGGTAAATCTGGCAATGGATTACACCATGACAGCTTAAGAGAATGACTTTTACAAGACTCTCAACAAGCATCCAAGATCGACTTGTATTCCCTTGGAAGAAAAAAAAGCAACCAAAAATGCTGAATTGTGTATGCAATCACGCATATGCTGATATCATATCTTCAGGTCCCCAAGGTTTCATGGATATGCATAGGAGATGCCGGATGAGTTGGTAAGGCATGCATATTTGATGGCGCATTTGCTCTCTGAGCGAGTGGGAGGGCGAGATCTTCAGATCAGATTTTAATCGTCACGGCAGATTTCTCGACGAAGCAAAATCCCCTTGTAAAGCAAAGGCTTTAAATACTGGAGCAGTAGAGGTTGTTGAAGAGGTGTGGGGTGAAGGAGGTATAAATATTGCATGGGTCGGGCCTGAAGAGAGACGTTGATGAAAAAGATGCGAACAGGATCTCCTGCCTTGCCCCCCTCCAGCACACACCACCAAGCCCGTCTTGCTACTCTACCACCTCTTCAGCGCTTCGGTTGTCCTTTCCTTGGCAGCCGCTGGCAGTGTTGTGCTGTCAGCTCACACCTAGTCTTCCATACTGCTGCCGTTCCATCCTCCGTCATTCTCCTCCTCCTATCTCGCATCCCCTGTCATGCGGCCACACGTCTGCATTTCTCTTTTTACACTTGTGTCACCAGTGGCCAACCCTCCATCCTTTGCTGTTGCTCCTGTGATGTGTTGTCGCTTTCAGTAATTTACCCAGCATGCTCTGCTGCATCTTCCGTCCCCTCTGACCCTTTTTTTATTTAACCAAAGCGACGGTTCAAGACTAAAGCCCAAAATATACTTCGTTTTTTACACTTACATTAGTGGAGTACCCATTTACTGTATGTGCGCCGTTAGATTTTTCTAACAAAATCTGCATGGGCAATTTTTTTCCCCTTTTTTAGCGTTCTCAGCCCCTTCCATGTGTACAATGTATGCTCAGTTCGCGCATGCGCTTTGAGATTTTTTTGCTGTAGTTAGTTTGTCCACAAGGTGACAACATTGCACAGGCCTGTTGTTTCACAGGTAAAAAAGACAGATAAGATGGAACAACAATGCAATAACAATAGTCGCTCATGTTGACAAGCTATTATGGTAAGAGGTAAAGAAATATGCGCAACTCTAGTTTAAATTAGTGCAGAGACATCTTTTTTGATCATGACCTCTGGACAGAAATAGCGCTAAACAAGGATCAAAACTTTCTAGTGTGCATATTTTGAGTGCTTGTTTGCATCAAAATATAAGTATGCTTTGGGCTTAAAGGTGTGGTCACATTTACCGTTGCTTGTCGAAATTTCACAGGGGCGGAATCCAGTCATTCCAATAGGAATCCATGTGATAAAGAGTTTCGAGTTGGGGCGAAAATGTTCCCTGCACAGATTTTACGTTGATCACGTGAAATTGGCGCATTGACCAACAGAAAGTTGCTTGGTACGCAAGTGGCTTCTGCATGAGCTGTGCTTTATTATGCACTGCTATGCTATTGACAATAGACAATTTTTTCGTGGGCATTTCACTAATGTGAGTGCATCAAATCTTTGCTCAAAAGTTCCACATCCCAAATCAAGACATTTTTGGCCCCTTCTTTCCCACCTCTGTGCTAGTGTTAATTTCATTAACGAAGACTTTGACAAAATGTTTGTTGACATTGCCATTGTTTAGTGAAATTTTGCAAGCAATATTAAGTCATTTCGATAGAAATCTGCACGATCGGGAGTTTCGCGTGATGGAGAAAAAGTTCCCCATGCAGATGTCGCTCATTCAAGTTGGTCACATGAATTGCCACACTGACCAACAGAAAGCGGCTTGGTTTGAAAGTAACTTCTATGTGAGCTGTACTTCATGCATCACTACTGGCCACAGCCATATCACCCTGCAGCCCAAGACTGGTTGCCCACTGAAGCTAAGCAGGGTTGAGCCTGGTCAGTACCTGGATGGGAGACCTCCTGGGAAAACTAGGTTGCTGTTGGAAGAGGTGTTAGTGAGGCCAGCAGGGGGTGCTCACCCTGTGGTCTGTGTGGGTCCTAATGCCCCAGTATAGTGACGGGAACACTATACTGTCAAAAAGCACCGCCCTTTGGATGAGACGTTAAACCGAGGTCCTGACTGTCAGTGGTCATTAAAAATCCCATGGCACTTCTCATAAAGAGTAGGGGTGTAACCCTGGTGTCCTGGCCAAATTGCCCCCCTGGCCTTTGTCAATCATGGCCTCCTAATAATCCCCAACCACTTGATTGGCTCTATGACTCTCTCTCCTCTCCACCTGTAGTTGGTGTGTGGTGAGCGCACTGGCGCCGCTGTCCTGTGGCTGCCGTCGCATCATCCAAGTGGATGCTGCACACTGGTGGTGGTTGAGGAGAGACCCCCCCTCCCCCCCAAATGATTGTAAAGGGCTTTGGGTGTACAACAATACACAATAAAGCGCTATATAAATGCATCATTCATTCATCATTCATCATTCATCATTCATTCATTCATTCATTCACTACACTATTAACAACAAGGCAGACTTTTTGCCCGCAAAATTTCGCTGACATTTCACTAATGTGACCGCATCTTCCCAATTCAAGCCGTTCTTGGCCCCTTTACTCTGACCTTCGTGCATTATTTTTGTTTTCTCTGCTTCACGCAGAGTGGCAACGAGCCCTTTGAGCTCCCGCCCCTCCTGCAAGCTGCAATCTGTACAAACCGTGTCACGCCGCTGTCGAGTGACCCCGGCGGTCGTGGAGATCCTCGGCTGCTGCGGTTCATCTCGTGTCAGCTCAGTGCTCTAAATTGTGTGACAGCGCAAAGCCACGGATGAGGCAAGCTGTCAGTCAGGGCGCCCCTGCTGCCCTTTGAAGGCGAGGCCAGGGGGCAGAAAGGTGCCGCAAATGGCCTGTGAAGTTTACATACACTGCCCACTGCTAAACAGATTACCTCTAATGAAGTGTCTGGAGCTCAGGCCGCGTCAGGCCTAATCCTGGCTGGCAGTGCGTCCCTTCGGCTGCCAAAAAAAACGCCACCCTCTGGCCTCCTCCCGCCGCTATGCCGGCCTCCTCGGCGCTGGGAGGTGCCCGTCGTTAATCAGGCCGGACAGTGTGCGAGCTGACATGCAAATGTAGGTCATTGCATATGTAAATGTGTGATTAGCGAGTCGCATGCCAGAACACATTAGCTCGACTTTGCTCTCAGCATGCGCTTGTCATGCCGCTTTAGAGGCTCATGCTAACATTTGTCAAGCGACCATGCGGGGAGTGAAAGCAATGCCTTGGCCCTCTGTGGACCATCCGCTGCAGACCAAATCAACATGATACATATGTATCATCTATGGTTCAATGACAAATAGGAGTGTCCACAATAAACAAAAGCAAAATCTTTTACAAATCTAGTCTGAAGCACACAGGCAAAGTTCTTATAAATGCACTCTTTGTGTTTATGTGGGTATCATATGGTTTTGAAAATGATGTATGCTATTTTCAAAAGTTTAATTTCATGTCTCTAAATCATTTGGTGTAACTTAAGAATAATGTAAATATTTATAAGAAAATATAAATATTTTCTAAGGTAAAAAGTTTTTTTTACACAAATATTACGTATTATTAATTATGTATTAATGTTCTTTAATATGTATAATTAATTGCACCACATGACGTTTGTGTAGGTCCTTTATGATGTAATTTCGTGTTTTGTTTTCCTGCACCCCATGTTTTTTATTTGGCTGATGAAAGTGAAGCAGTTATTGATTATATTATATAAATATATATTTTTATTATTATTTTCAATGTAATTAAAAATAAATAATTGTAATCCTTTAACTAATCAGTGTTATTTTAGCATTATTTATATACTATTATAATTTTTTAAGCTAGCGACAATTCTCATTTTCATTATTAATGTTTTAATCTAGTATTTAGATTTTAATTAACAAAAACTATTTTAATAGTTTTAGCTTTAGTAAACGATAACACTATTGTTAATGAATACATGTGTCATTGACCCCCTAGGTGTTTTATTTTATTTTTTTTCTTGGTTTGTATATCAAAAAAAAAACATGAATTTTCCAACTTGTTATTGTGCTCAAATAACCATTTTTTCATAAGCCTCTCTGGATTTGACACAAGGTAACTGCACATTGCCGAGAAACCTGGTGTCTTGGATATTAGCTTGATATTGTTAAATTTAGTCAGATCCAGCTTTTTTCTCTTCACTGCGGTGGCAGAAAGAGAGCGCTGCTTCTGCTGCGCCAGATGTGTCCCTGGAAGAAGGGGCTTGAGAGCGCGTTGTCACATGAAAAAACAAGCTACCGCAGTGTGTTAATTGGATGGGGCAATTCTTTGGCTCACACCTTTTTTTCCCCTTAAAGCTGTCAAGTTGGAAAACAATGAAATTCTTAAATTGGTCGCCCCTTGATCTACATCCACCCCTCCGGTGTCTAGTCAAGCTGCATTGCTTCCTGCAACTCATTTATTTCAGTTCAACCCATTATATATATCAGACAGTTTTACACAATGTTGATGGATTTGACAGATCGTCCAAGTATTCTGGTATTGTAAGAAAGACATGGAGGCCGTTCACATCAAGTCGTCGTTTGTTGCTATGACTGAATATCCTAATGGATGAATGTTTCGGGGAGTTGAGCAAAACTTAAGCTTAATATGGAATCATAACATGAAAATATATTCCATGACTATAAATAAAAGCGATTTAGCATGTTTACAAGAATAGGTTTGTGTCATCCTGCCCGTCTCTTTCACATCTTCACAATGCCTTCAAGGTCGTTTTATGGCCATCCTTGGGTAGTTTGCCACGACATATTGCGTTCCACAATCTGTCACCTCCATTTGCCTGAATGTTTGCGGGATTAAAGTTTACACTCGAAAAGCCTCTAAAGGTCAGAGTGTTAATTTATTTATTTGCTCACACCATCTCCGAGGGGCTAATTCTGGGTTTTGTTTAGATTTTTAATTTTAGAGCGCAAGTGTCAAGGCGCTGCATGTCTTCTTAGGAAGAGCACTCTGGGCGGTTTGTCACTAACTGGTCCAGCATAAGTCACTTCAGAAGTAGGGATGTCACCACTCGCCTGATTCATCCAGAAAGTATATGGCAAAGATTCATGTTGCGCTTTGGATTCAAAGTGGATGCTTAATGTTGATTCGTTTCCACACTGTCTCGCCCTGACACATCGCCCTAATGACACCTTTCCCAGATTCCCTCCAGAGTTTTCTTCCTTCTCTTGGCGTATAAATAAAAACAATCATGGAGTTTGGCTCGCAATGGCCGATCAGTGGGGACATGTTTGGTTTGTCATTTTAAGTTTAAGATGAATGGAAAAGCACAAATGAAAGCTGTGTGATGTGCATTTTGCTTTCTTGAAATGTTCTTGTTTTGTTCTTCATTTTTTCAGAAAATCCAACAGGATATGGGCTATAACAGTTTAGCCAATTTTCACATTGAAAAAAAGATTGGAAGAGGACAGTTCAGCGAGGTTTATCGAGCTACATGCATGCTAGACCATACACCGGTAGCTTTGAAAAAAGTGCAGGTAAGAACTTTTCATGCTGTATGTCTTAATTTGTGAAATAAGTATATTTTACAGTCTCTGCAATGAAAATTTTTGTGTATGTTTTATATCAGTAAAGTCTGGTGTAAACATTTCATTACTTGAAATAAAATAAACGCTACCTGAAATAAAAATTAAATAAAATAACTAGTTTTTTTTCTGCTACTTGTCAAAGCAACTAAAATAACTAAAACTAAAATGTAGAAAAAAAACTAGTAAAAATGACAAAACAACAAAATGACTAAAACTTAAATGTAAACGGAAAATACATAAAAAAAACCTATAATAGTATTTCAGCGATACCAAAATAACTCTTATTATAGCTAAATATATTTCTTGATAAGTTTAAATTATTAAATGTTAATATTGTGATTAAATTTTTACAGTGTATTGATTTGCAATCATTTTAATTGCATACACTTAACATTGCTAATATCACAATTTAATAATGTTGTTAAGCATTTTTAATTAACAAAGTTATTGAAATTAAATGTATTGTAAATATTTAGTTGCGATATGATCAATTTTAAGCCCGTATAATTAACAAAATAATTGCAAATAAATATATAGTAATATTTGATTCTATTGAATGCTGAAGCATAAAGCTGAACTGCCTAAAAGCCACTCGTGAGAGATTCATGTTTGGATGGCAGTTTATTGTAGTTTGTGTCTTGATTAATTTGTTCTGCTGCAACACACGATTACACAGCTGAAGGAAATTGTAAACACTTTTTATATGACTTAAATCCAAAGTCAGTGGCTAAGCGATTCAGTTTATTTAAAATGAATTAATACATTTTTTATTGGAACATTAAGTCATGAATTTCGCATAACAAAAAAATAAGGTAAAACAGTACTGGATTGACTGATTGGAAAGCACCAAAACACTCATCAATACATTTATGCAAATTTCGTTTGAACAGAAGCAGGTATCTGATTGGCTTTTGCGCTGATAGTCACGATTGAATCTGTTTCTTATCCTGCCATAAAACATATTCACAGACACAGCCAGCACAAAAAAAAGCTCCACAGTTTCCTCCGGATGTGCAGAGCAGACGTGCTGGAAGAAATAATTGGCAAGCTCTAGATTAAAAGGCTGGTCCCCGGTTACCATCGCTTCTGCTTTCTTGACACACACAGTGGTCGACTCAGTCACTACCACTGACTTTATCAACACTAATGATGAGCCCAGAAACAATTGGCATTTTTGTATATGCCATTAAAAATGACAGGTAGAAACAGTCTTTACTCAGTCAATATTTCCCATAATGCAGTTCATTCATGCTGCTTGTTGTGTTCTTATAGTATTGACTTGAAAATGCAAACTTTAGAGCTGCAGTTACATAATATTTCATTATATACATATTGCAATGCAGATTTTTGGAGATCAACTATCAACTTCAATCTCTATGATTTTGTACATGGTTCCAAGCTGTCAGGTTGGAGGTCCACTATGGGCAACATTTCCACCTTTTGTGATTAGGATAATTATTATAGGCGATGTTTCCTGACGCAAATGTTGTGCAACCCTGATTGCATGAAGGAAGAATGTAATATTTGGAATAGTTTAATTCTCTTTAGGTTTGAAAGGTTTGGCTTGATTTTTAGACTTTTGCCTTGAGATACTCGTAACATTTTCTGTTTGCTTTTTACGCTGTGTGCTTTATTATAATCTGGACAGACATGATCAAATCTATCAAATACATCTAACATACTGTCGGCATAATCAGCTTTGATATTCTAAAACAGCACAAACAAGCTTGTTTTACAACAAGTACGACATAATTTAAAGTCAGCCCGTTATAGCAAAATAAATTGTGTTATCAATGCGAACATGAAACTTTTCTTTTTAATTTAAGTAATTAAAAATATTCATGTAGTTGTATTTAAATAAAAAAAAATTATTAAATATAAGATAAATGTATTAATACAAATAAATAAAAAGTATATAAATATTAATTTGTAATAAATAAAAAGATACGAGTGCAATTAAATAGATTAAATAAATAATTACATGTGTTAATTAATACAAATAAAGATAAAAAATAATTAGTAATAAATTAAAAGATAATTAAATTAATACAAATAAATAAATACACGCTAAGACCAATAAATTAATCAATACAAATAAATTAATTAATTAATTAGTAATGCAAATAAATACAGAAAATCAAAAGATAGAAAATACAGTATTTACTTAGTAAATAAAGTCAAATTAATTAATTGAAAGATTAATTCATTAATATGGTTAAATAAATAAATATTGATTTGAGTTGCGAGGAGGAGGAAAGCATGAAGTGATAAGACTGGTCATTGTGAAAAAGTATTTGACTGCCAAGTGCTGTTATTGACCAATTAGAAGCATTTAAATGTTAAGTAATATTAGAAGTATTTTGGAGAAACATTAAATAAAATTGGATGACCTAAAAATGAACCCTGTCTTCTCGCACAGTTCTCCTGACCCATTAACGCAGGTTATTCTGGGAAAACAGGGACGCTTGAGGCAGCAGGGGTGTAGATGTGCTGGGGCAGGAGTTTGGGGGTCCTGGGTTTCAGTGTGACTTACCCCCTCCTTCTTGCTCTACCACCCTGTACCAGTAACATTTTTACTTGCTTTTTCTTTTTCTGTCTTTATGTCATACCCTCTTTCTCCTTTCTCTTTCTCTCTCCCTTTTGATCTTTTGATAGATATTCGACTTGATGGATGCCAAAGCTCGGCAAGATTGCATCAAAGAAATAGATCTCCTAAAGGTAAGAAACCAGAGAAAAGAGAGACCGACACCATGTGCCGCTATTAGGATCTCTAAAGGTGCCTCTGCTGAGACCTGATACCAGAGAAACAGAGCGAGAGAGCGAGAGAGATTCAGAAACAGAAAACAATTGATCTGGATTAGACCTTCAGCTCTTTCTATCTCTCTCTCCCTCTTCCCTGTTCTGCTCTCGCTTTCTGTTAGGCAAGTGCAGAACACGGTCCTTTTTGTGTCGTTCCTTCAGGCCAAGATTTTTTTCAAGAAACCAGAGAAAAGAGAGACCGACACCATGTGCCGCTATTAGGATCTCTAAAGGTGCCTCTGCTGAGACCTGATACCAGAGAAACAGAGCGAGAGAGAGAGAGAGATTCAGAAACAGAAAACAATTGATCTGGATTAGACCTTCAGCTCTTTCTATCTCTCTCTCCCTCTTCCCTGTTCTACTCTCGCTTTCTGTTAGGCAAGTGCAGAACACGGTCCTTTTTGTGTCGTTCCTTCAGGCCAAGATTTTTTTCTTTTTTTTCTTTTTCTTTGCAGTGCCACAAAATACAGTTTTTCGACAATAAGCATTTTAGGCCAGCAGTTTTTCACTTTTTAAATTTGTATTTATTTTTTTGGGCTCAAAGCCATAAATATGATAAATGGCTTCATATATTTATTAGGGCTGTGCAATTAATCGAATGTGATTGTCATGCGCATCTTGTCAGTAAAGCCGGTTCTGTGATTAGTAGTAAATCTCCATCACCTGCTTTCAGATGGAGCAGCATTTACTACACAGAGCTGTAGTTCACTGACAAGCTACGCAAAATTGTGTTCATAATCACAGGCGATTCGATCTGCGATTATGAACGCGATATTGCCTAATTGTCAGTGAACTACGGGTCTGTGTAGTAAATGCTGCTCCATCTGAAAGCAGGTGATGGAGATTTACTACTAATCACAGAACCGGCTTTACTGACAAGATGACAATCACATGCGATTAATTGCACAGCCCTAATATTTATCTATATATAGCTTTATTAATTCATTATTCATTATAATAATAATAATTATTATTATTATCATTATTAGATTATTGTGGTCATATTAAAAAAATTATTTATTATTTATTTATTATTTATATGTATATGTGTGTATTTATTTATGTTGCGTATGTAGGTAAAACAACAACATAAAGGAAATTTTGCATCTGTGTAGTAAATGCTGCTCCATCTGAAAGCAGGTGATGGAGATTTACTACTAATCACAGAACCGGCTTTACTGACAAGATGACAATCACATGCGATTAATTGCACAGCCCTAATATTTATCTATATATAGCTTTATTAATTCATTATTCATTATAATAATAATAATAATTATTATCATTATTAGATTATTGTGGTCATATTAAAAAAATTATTGATTATTTATTTATTATTTATATGTATATGTGTGTATTTATTTATGTTGCGTATGTAGGTAAAACAACAACATAAAGGAAATTTTGCACATTCTCCTATGAATCATTTGATGTTTCTTAACATGTTTTTTTTTCTTTTCTAATAAATCGTTTTCATCAAACCACCTTAAACAGGCTGCTGCTTGCGGTAGCACAAGCACTAACGATAGTTAATGACAACTCCAATAAGAGCTGACGTCTAGCTGATCTGAGGTGTTTGGATTCTCTCTCTGCTCTGTTGTGTCTTTGTATCGGTTGTCGGATAAATCTTCCTTTCCACACACACACGCAAGCGCACACACTTCTCTCTGTGTTGTCATGTTAATTGTTTCAGCTCCGATTGCATCCATTGCGGAGCCAGTTCGCGTTCCATCTCTGTCTGTAGGCATCTTCTTTGAGACAAGATAATTGCTGTCTTTTTTCCCTTGCTATTTTTTTCACATTCTTGTTCTTTTGTATATACAGTAATAATCTGACAAAAGGGCTGTTCACACTTACGGTGATCTCCCTCAACAAAGTGACCCGAAGTCGTGCGTTTTCAACAAGAGTTGATGAATTTCGGCCACATGAGTGGCAGCAACGACAAAGTTGAGAACTTCAAATGAGCTTCAAAAGACTTTGTCTTTGCCCACATGCTGGAATATCATTGATTTCTGAATGATTTTTGTGGCAGCCGACAGTAAAGTGACCTGACGACCTCCAGACTCTTTATTTTTCGCCCTGCTACTTTTTCATATTCTTGTTCTTTTGTATATACAGTAATAATCTGACAAAAGGGCTGTTCACACTTACAGTGATCTCCCTCAACAAAGTGACCCGAAGTCGTGCGTTTTCAACAGGAGTTGATGAATTTCGGCCACATGAGTGGCAGCAACGACAAAGTTGAGAGCTTCAAATGAGCTTCAAAAGACTTTGTCTTTGCCCACATGCTGGAATATCATCGATTTCTGAATGATTTTTGTGGCAGCCGACAGTAAAGTGACCTGACGACCTCCAGACTCTTTAAGAGAACAGAGAAAGAAGCAAGGTGGCACTTTCAAGCCCCTCTGAGATACCTTTATTCCCACGGGAGGAAGCGAGGTGGCAGGTGAAGAAGTCACGTTGCTGGCGGGGTGATGAAGGTCGGCATCACGCTCCTTAACAACACTTTGCCAATCGAATGCGCTGGGGGTCAGAGGCTGCCGCAACGCTGGTCGTCCTACCATGTTCCTCCTCCTCTTCCTGTCTCTCATTCACCCCTTTTTTGTCTCCTTTACACAATCATTTCTACTCCAGCGCTAATTAATTCAGTCATTATAACCAGCTCACCTCAAGCTGCTAATAAGCCGCTTGCGTGGAACACAGACTCATGCCTTCTACCTCAGTGGACAAAGCTGAGGAGTCGCAAATCAAAATAATGAGGGAGACCGACATGAGCTGCCCCTCCCTGATGTATCTGTCTATTTGTTTTTCTGTCACTTTGAAACCCCTCCCGTTTCCCATCGTAAACAAATTACGATTTGTTATGCGGAAATGTTTTGCTCTTTACGTTTTTTTGCTCTCAACAGAAATCGCAAACACTTGTATCATGTCCGATTTCGTAACCGCCCTCAGTTGATTTCCTCCTCTAATTTTGCAATCCATTCGAACCCTCAACTATATTAACATTTCAAGACTCGAGAGGAAGCAACAGGATTGCGAAATCGCTCACTGAACCCACAAGTGTGGCTTCTCATAATATAATTGTCACTCTAATCGGCCTCGTCGTAAACAGAGGGTTGGCTTAATATTGTTCCCAATGGAAAACAAGAGTGAAATTGCAGCGTTTAACGTGATTAAAGTCAACATCACTCAGCGTTTCATGTCCGCCGCATTGGATGTGCCAGCTAAGGAGAAGCAAGAATGGGGTTGACACCGCCGGCTGCACTCGCTGCAGCTATGTGATCCAAAAATACATCTTACGAAAGTTACAGGATGGAGACAGAGGCGCGCACATCCTCCCCTATATCAGCGCCGGGGCATGAACATTTCTTTAATAACCCCTCTGCTGTGTCACAGCGTGTAGCGGGGGCCCGACACCCTCCCACTCACGAGGGCCTTTGCCTGTCTCGCTTCTCATTGATACACTTGTTTCCTTTTATTTTGCGACACCCCCCCTCAGCCGTCTTCAGTGCAAGAACCGATCGCAACTCATTGACCATCCAACAGGAAACAGCGAAAAGCTGAAGGCTTGGGCTGGGGGGCATCATGCCACACTGCCATTCAGTGCGTTCAGTGTGTTTTTATTTTGTTTATTAGCCGTGTTTTCTAGGACAAGCATCACTTATGCTATTGCTCATATTTAAGGGATGTGAACAAACCCATTGCCCTTAGTATTAAACCTTATCTTACACTGTTTGTGCCACATATGTGAATGATACCTCAAAGGATGCGGCTTGAGCTGTGCTGTTATTGTCAGATATGTATTTTGCCTGGTTGATGATGAAATCTGGTGGACGTAAATTAAATTAGTGTACGGGCCAAGTCTTATGCAGGGACTTCAGGGTGGGCTTTTTGAATTTGGACCACCCAGAAGACCATTTAGCAATAGCTTAGCAACTGTTCAGAACTTTAGCTAACTTAAATTGTTTTAAGATTTTCTGAAGGTAATTAGAAGTAGATAATAAATGTCTAGTTGGAAATGTTGTCTTTCATTGATGGTGTATTTTTTTAAATAATGATATTAATAATTTAGCAATATATAATAATAGTAAAAAAATATATATAAATATATATATATATATATTAAACTTAATTTGTAATAATAATAATTTAATATTATATATTTTTCTCTACACACATATACATATAATTATTAATAGTATTATAATTGTTGTTTTATATGTGTATGTATGAATAATAACTATATAATATTTAACAATGAATCATATACATGTAATGAATCGTATATACATATAAAATGTAATCATTTATCTTTAGATTTGAATTAATTATATTAAATTATACATTTATTTTGTTGTCTATTTTTTATGAATATTTATTCATTTGTGTGTGAATTATATATATTTGCAATATTTTAAATATCCATTTTATATATATACAGTATATATATTTATATATATATATATATATATATATATATATATATATATATATGTGTGTG
>NW_015505260.1:2105874-2120767 GCF_001515645.1 Sinocyclocheilus grahami | reverse complement strand
TGTGTGTGAGTGTGTGTGTGTGTGTGTGTGTGTGTGTGTGAGTATCAGTGTTAATTTTGACAGCAAATTTTGATTTAGTTGTAGTCATAGAAAATGTCAATAGGTTTACGTCATAGTTTTTGTCATTCAAAAAGAGTTTTAGTTCGTTATCGTCTCGTTGTTGTCGGTGAAAAAAATGTTGTTGATGAGAATTATGACGAAAATTATTCGTCAACGAAATTAACACTGGTAAGTATATATACACTCACACACACACATTATTGGACTGGACATTATTGGACTTAATATTTATTTAATTATTTTTATTTTTTTACCAAATTTAACACTACACAATTTATTTGACATCCCTAATTGTTACCCATTTTTCTGTTATTTCTGATATCACCACAGTAGTTGTAAATGTGTTCAATTCAAGTCATTTGATTTTGAAGAGAGCAGACTAACTCAAGCAGACTATAATGTCATGTTTACCTTCATACAAGCATCTGCTTTGGTTTCTGCCGCCGTCTTATTTGCAGGCTTTCCTGACCCACAGTGTCTTGTTAATATTTAAACAGTCACTGACATTCTGACATTTTCCTCTGTCCCTCTTCTACACAGCAATTGAACCGTATGTTAGCTTATGTCCCGCCGGTTCATATGTACGCATAACCTCAGAGCCACGCAGCAGATTCGTTCTGAATGAATCTCTTCCCACATCGTCCCTCCCTAACATTTTTTGTCTCGTTTTTATTCGTTGACGAAAATGTCAATAGGTTTACGTCATAGTTTTTGTCATTCAAAAAGAGTTTTAGTTCGTTATCGTCTCGTTGTTGTCGGTGAAAAAAATGTCGTTGATGAGAATTATGACGAAAATTATTAGTCAACGAAATTAACACTGGTAAGTATATATACACTCACACACACACACACACATTATTGGACTGGACATTATTGGACTTAATATTTATTTAATTATAATTTTTTTTTACCAAATTTAACACTACACAATTTATTTGACATCCCTAATTGTTACCCATTTTTCTGTTATTTCTGATATCACCACAGTAGTTGTAAATGTGTTCCATTCAAGTCATTTGATTTTGAAGAGAGCAGACTAACTCAAGCAGTATATAATGTCATGTTTACCTTCATACAAGCATCTGCTTTGGTTTCTGCCGCCGTCTTATTTGCAGGCTTTCCTGACCCACAGTGTCTTGTTAATATTTAAACAGTCACTGACATTCTGACATTTTCCTCTGTCCCTCTTCTACACAGCAATTGAACCACCCCAATGTAATTAAATACCACGCGTCATTCATTGAAGAGAATGAACTAAATATAGTACTGGAACTCGCAGACGCCGGGGACCTCTCACAAATGATAAAGGTAAGGACACATGCCGATTTGTCAGCAGTTTCCTTTTTCCTCCCTCAGAGTATTCCCACCGTACCAGCTGCTAGATGACCGAACGAAGGTAACATGATCTACATCCTGACCACGTTTTTAAGATACCTTTGGTTATGTTACAACAATCGTATTGTTTATTAGAATCATACAGCTTCCGCACGTTCGATTCGCTCAGCCATCCTGTTTCCTCCTGACAACCCCTGCAGCTCGCATCTACAACCTGATGCTCCATATTTAATGGTCTGCATGTAAAACCCCTCACTGCCAAATCTCCACCTGCATAAATCATTCCCAGCACAAACAAAGCGTTTGCAGAAGGATTGTGTCGGTAAATGAGGAACAGGACGGATTAGTATGATGACGGCTTTGACATATTCATCATAATGCACGCTTGCGCAAATATCCCGAATTCGGTCTGCTCCACCACGCCGCTGGATTTCTCAGCCCTTCTGCTCTGCAGAGCTTTAATTAGTTTTATTTATTTATTAAACAGTGCCACTCCAAAGGTGTATACAGCGGCTAATCCGCTTAGCATTATACGAACGAACATTGAGCCATATGTAAAACAGAAGCTCTGAATGCATAAATTATACTTTTTTTTTTAGTTTTTATTCTTTTTGATTTTTTTTTTTCATCTCAGCCCCCTCCCCAGTTCTCTCTGTCCATCTCGGAATTCAAATGAAATCAAATGGCCCCTTCATTTGCATGCACTTACAGAATATTGCATGTGCCGTGTTTACTTTTTAAAGGCACAGAGGAGGCTGCCGCTCTCCCTCATTGACATCAAACAGCCCTCTGATATGCAAATAGAAAGGCAGGGGAAGAATAGATCCACCAGCTTTGTTTGGATGTGGGCCAAGGTTTTCTGGGGCTCGAGACCGCACGCTTGCCGCCGTTCTGATCATTTCTGTGAAAGAGGTACATGTGGGGACGAGGCTCAAAACGGTGAGCGTTCGCCCAATGAAGTAATACGTCGCACTAAAATAACCCGTTTTGTTAATCAATTCCCGACCTCTTTTAACTGCCTCGAGAAATAGGTTTACTTCATTGCCGGAGCCTCAATTATTGAGACTGCATGTGAAAAGGTCATAATTACTGAGTTGTTTTGGCTAAGCAAGCTTCATTCTGTCTTAATTAATAACATAACGTCATATTAGTTTCTGCTTTGAAGCGAGGGCGTGCACTCATGGACCTCTAAAGCAACTGCGCTGGACAACACCGTGCTAAAAGCTTAGAATCGCTGCAGAATTTAAAAAAGGATCATTTGATGCTGTATCCCACTCAGCGTTTTAGGAGAATAATAGATGTTGGCTTCATTAAGTACTGAGCAGAATTGTCAGTGATGCTAAAACATCTGTTTGATTAAAATAAACGGTGCGCTTTGATGTGAAATTGGTGAAATGTAATACCAAACACACTTGAAATCTGTGTTTAAGAGAGAAAATGATACCCACAAACCATGTCAAGAGATGATTGGTCCGTGCAAATATGTGATTTAATAAAAATCACACTACATTAAAAACATGTTAACATGCAAAAAGAGTCAGGTTGATTGTTTTGTAAAATTTTTCTCAGCAAAATCTTTTTCGATACTTTTACAGCAGTCATGGAAACGAATTGTGCAGTTACAAAAGTTAAAAACCCTTGCATCGGATATTTAATCTGATTTATAAGTGAATTGTTTGTTTGAGTTGGTACTTTGAATTGAATGCATTGGTAATTCACCAGAGAATTGTTCTGATAATGTATTCGCAAAGAACTAGATTGAAAGTCAAGTCACATTATCAGTGTTAGAAATAAAATTAATATTTTACAGTATTTTAGTGAATTTAAGCATATATACACACTACCGTTCATTTTTTTTGCTACCGTTGAATTCTTTTATTCAGCAAGAAATGACAGTAAAGACGTTTGTAATTTTATTTAAAAAAATGTTATTTACGATAAATGCTGTTCTTTTGAATTTTCTGTTCATCAAAAAAATCCTGAAAAAAAATCCTGATTTACACAAAAATATTAAGCAGCACAACTGTTTTCAACATTGATAATAAGTTTCTTGAGCAGCGAATCAGCATATTAGAATGATTTCTGAAGAATCATGTGACACTGAAGACTGGAGTAATGATGCTGGAAATTCAGCATTACATCACAGGAATAAATTACATTTTAAAATATAAAAGATATTTTAAATTGTAATAATATTTCACAATATTACTGTTATTACTGTATGACACTTCCGTCAAAAATATTACAAATCTTGCCAAGCTCAAACCTTTGAATAGTTAAAAAATTTGAAGTCTGACAAAAGATTAATAATAGATGGATAAATAATATATTGACCATGTATTTTGAAATAATATTAATTAAGGTTTGAATTTAAACTGTGATCTTTAGCTTTCGTTTTTTGGCTAATTTATACTTCGTATCGACTGATAAAATCATAAATATCTGCCAATAACTACTATGTTACAATCCATTGTGCATCTGTAATGTAACGATCTTGCTGGCGTTATTTAATTGCGTTCTATCAGATTCATGGAGACGTTTCTCAGTGCTTGTTGTGCATCTTGAAAGTCTCCCCAAATGCTTGTTTCCCCATGAGGCTCCTGCTGTACTCCCAAACTTCAGATGTTTTCCATTGCAGTTGCTTCAAATGAAAAGGGAAGGAAAGTTTATTGAGGGGTTTCAATCTAAGGCCTGCATCAGATTATAGTCGATCCCAGAGCCCTTCACATTCATGGTCATCCTGTTGTGCTGTTTTTAGAGTAGCAGGGGTCCATGCTGAGCTTTTGAGACACTTTACGTCTTAAGACATCTTAAATCTTAGAAACTGTATGCTTCAAATAGTCATTTAGGTAGGTTGAACAGTTTGACTGTTAAACATTTAAAGTAAAACATTGATGTTCTGGGTTAACGAAGATTGCATGCGTCTATGGAAAGTCTGTGCTGCCATCACAGCATATTTATTTATTTGTTTATTGCCTGCAGCATTTCAAGAAACAAAAACGGCTGATTCCTGAGAAGACAGTATGGAAGTACTTTGTTCAGCTGTGTAGCGCACTGGAGCACATGCACTCCCGTCGTGTCATGCACAGAGGTACACACACACACACACACGTCTAGTGTCATGTACATGTAGAAACAGACTTTTAAGGGGACATATTCTGCACCTCTAATACATTTTTTTTTCCTGTCCATTTTTTTTCACCCTCTCACTGACCCTTAAATGAATAGTTCACCCATATGAGTTTGTTTTTTCACTGGAACATTTTGGAGAAATTCAGCATTACATTACTGACTCACCAACGGATCCTCTGCAGTGAATGGGTGCCATCAGAATGAAAGTCCAAACAGCTGATAAAAACATCACAATAATCCACAAGTAGTCCACACCACTCCAGTCCATCAATTAACATCTTAAGAAGTGAAAAGCTGCATGTTTGTAAGAAACAATTTCATAATTAAGGTGTTGTAATTTTAAACAGTCACTTCTGACCAAAAATACAAATCAAAATACAAGTCCGTAATCTATAGTAATACCAGTGAAAAAGTCCATCCCCTGTTGTCCTCTCACATCAAAATCCACCAATATATATTTGTTTACAACCGTTTGGACTGATTTCACTTGTAAACAGTGCTTGATCTGTGCATATTTCTCTCCTGATTCAGACAAGGCAACTTTTTCACTGGAGAAAACAACTTTAGCCAGAAGCAATGGTTAAAAACATCTTGATGCATGTTTTCACTTTACAAGACATTAATTGATGGACTGGAGTGGTGTGGATTAGTTGTGGATTATTGTGATGTTTTTATCAGCTGTTTGGACTCTCATTCTGACGGCACCCATTCACTGCAGAGGATCCATTGGTGAGTCAGTGATGTAATGCTGAATTTCTCCAAATCTGTTCAGATGAAGAAACAAACTCGTTTACATTAGATGGGCTACATTTTCAGCAAACTTTCATTTTTAGGTGAACTCTTCCTTCAAAATTCTCTTCCTGCTAAATTTTGTAGACCAAAAAGTTTTTTTCCCCCTCCTTTGTAATAGTGTAGCTATGTATAAAGCACACAAACCACGTTACCAACTTGAACTCATTGCGAAATTTGCATGGGGAAATCATGCAAGATTCCTGATCTTGTGAATTCCTGTTAAAAAAAATATCATTAAAACTGGTCAACCAACTAATTAAATAGTCAGTTGTTGGAATACTAGTCGATCATCTTGACCTATCCCTAATTGGGACATCATTGTCCCCCTACTACATCATCCTTGTGCCATATTGCATGTTTCTGACGGCACCCATTCACTGCAGAGGATCCATTGGTGAGTCAGTGATGTAATGCTGAATTTCTCCAAATCTGTTCAGATGAAGAAACAAACTCGTTTACATTAGATGGGCTACATTTTCAGCAAACTTTCATTTTTAGGTGAACTCTTCCTTCAAAATTCTCTTCCTGCTAAATTTTGTAGACCAAAAAGTTTTTTTCCCCCTCCTTTGTAATAGTGTAGCTATGTATAAAGCACACAAACCACGTTACCAACTTGAACTCATTGCGAAATTTGCATGGGGAAATCATGCAAGATTCCTGATCTTGTGAATTCCTGTTAAAAAAAAAAATCATTAAAACTGGTCACCCAACTAATTAAATAGTCAGTTGTTGGAATACTAGTCGATCATCTTGACCTATCCCTAATTGGGACATCATTGTCCCCCTACTACATCGTCCTTGTGCCATATTGCATGTTACGAAGAAAAAAAACTTGTTTCACTTCTCATCTGCTTCTCATCAGCTCTGAGACGAGACTGTCTAATGTCTTTGCTATGCACAAGCTTGACCAGACACACTGCAGAGCGCATTGCATCATCCTCTTGCCATTTGAAAACAAGCAAGATGACGCAACTGTCCAAGGCGACTCGAGACAGTCTTCCCCAGTTCCCATGCATTTACACAACTCTTGTCGAAGTATTGTAACATATGAGACCTGTGCGAGTCTGTGTATTAGCAGTACTGGAAAGGGTTACAGCAGGGCACGGGTTTACATTCAGATCATTTCCCTTTGTTGATTGTAAACTCTTGGCGGCAGTCAGGTCAGATCTTGTTTTTCTTCACCACCTGGTCTGTATGTATGCATTACTGTTGGAAAAGTTCATGTCCAGAGGTGTCTGGCATCAAACACGAGCACATGCTTCCAGAATCGTTGTGTCTTGGCTGGTCTCTTGAAAGTAATTTGAGCCAAGGTGATGCGTAATACTTTGCTAATGGTAACCTTTCCGTTAACCTTTCTTAAACATTTCTGAATATTTATATAGGCAATTTTTCTGAATCAACAAGTTCTTACACAATCTGCAAAGTTTTGCAGGTTTCCGCAGTATTTGAATACATGTCATTCACAAAGTTATATTCTTGCCCCTTGTGTTTGTGTAGGGCTCAACAACAAGGAGTTGACAAAAAGTGCTGTGTTGCCACTGAAGATCTTACCACTACTGATCTCGTACATCCATTTTTTGTGCATGAGATGATGTTCTCTAGCTGGCTAGTATAGATATGACAGGGCTCCAGACAAAAAAAATAAGGAGCCATTAGGGCATTTCGCACCGCTTTAGTTCCAGAACTAAATGTACAGTACTAAATTACTGGAATGATTTTGCGCGAACTATTTCCCAGTACCATTTAAAAGGTTGCATTCGCACCGACAGTTTGTACTTGGAGCCAGTCAACAGCGACGTCATTTGTGTGCGGCGTTCAACAACAGAAACAAATTAGAACAACATTAACAACAGGAGGATGGAGGACGCTGTGATCGGAGCTGTTTTTGTTGTGTCTCGCGGGTTTCACAATAATAGACATGGAAAGTCGACGTATACATAAAGCGATTGAAAGAACGGAAAGGAGGACTAAGAATCTCCAACGACCACTGGGAGTGCTACATTTGCTACAAGTGCCTGCACTTCAGCATCCGTCCATCTATCGCTGTTCTCCATACTTGCAAAATAAGTTGACACAATGTTTACAGTATGTTTACACGGCGTTTTAAATCATGGCGGGTGAGCGTTTGGCCAATCAGTGTCTACTTGAGTCATAATTAGTACCAGTTGTGCTGGTTAGACCCTGCTCCGGAGTAGGAGCTAATTTGGTTCTCGAAAAAGGCAGTCCGGTACTAAAATCGCACCCAGTTCCGGCGGTGCGAAAACGCCAAATTATTTTTTTTAGGTGCTACCGAATAAACGCGTTTCATTTATTTTATTATTATTATTTATTTATTTTATTTTTTTGCATTTTAACATTTCAATCATACTGTCGTGTTTGTCTCATCTTTTCTTGACTTTATCAGCATTTGAATCCATCTTGTAGATGACCTGGGAACTAAGGTTCACAAAGTGGGAACTAAATGTCTTTTCCAACTTAAAACATATACAGTCATAAAGAATTGTTCATTACACAGAATCTGTACCAATATCATGGACCATAAGCATCACTTGGCCACTGAGTGTAGTTTGGGCACCTCCTCAATGCATCCTGTAAATGTTGTCATACACTCTTAAAAATAAAGGTGCTTCATGATGCCATAGAAGAACCTTTTTTGTCTAAATGGTTTAATAAAGAACCTTTAACATCTGAAGAGCCTTCATGTTTCACAAAAGGTTCTTTGTGGCGAAAGAAGGTTCTTCAGATTATAAAAAGTTGAGAAAGAGATGGTTCTTTAAAGAACCTTTGACTGAATGGTTCTTTGTGGAACCAAAAATGCTTCTATGAAGAACCTTTTAAGCACCTTTATTTTTAAGAGCGTATGTCGTTCACACTTTCAGTCTGTTTTTCTTAATTCGATAAATGCCGTTTTATAGGAGGAGTTGAATCATGTAGACAACAGGTTAAGTAAAAATATTAATATGCAATAGCGCATAAATATAGCAAAATGCTCCTCTTTATAGTTGTTTTTCTAGCTGATTGATGAGCTTATAGACGCTGAATGGTTATTCTTCTGAGGTAAATGTATATTACGTTGCAATGTTTACAAGCTTTACACATTTTCCTCAGTTTAAAACACTGAATGAGCTTTTACACGAGACATTTCAGTAAGTTGTACTGTAGGCTTTCTTATAAAATAGCCTACCTTTTGATGTTAATTCATGTTCAGTATGTACTATAGTAGTAAAGAGAAAAATGTAATGGGTTCAGTTGCCGCTTGAACTGAGGCGCTAAAGCGATCTTGCCTGCCACATTAAAGAGCGCAAAACTGTATTTATTGTTTGAATTTCGTTATGAATTTGGCATAATTTTAAAGCTGATACTTTGTTTATCAGAGCTTTTTGCAATTACTGGACGGCATATGAAGTTCACGCATTAACAGAACACAGCATAGACTAAGATCTTGATAAGAAGAAGCCACATTAGTAATGATTATAAACAAAAACTGTTAACGATATTGCCAATATACACACAGCTGACAGCTTTACCTGTTGTAGTTTGTTCAAGTTGTGCACGAAAATGCTTTTCTGCACTTTCACTTCGCACGTCGCCGTCATTTCATTCTCTCTCGCGCTGCACAACTGAGCTGCATTTAGCAGACTATGTGCGACAATGCTGCTGTGCGCCAGAGATGAGGACTGTTTGAAACTTTTTTTTAGTTATCAACAAGACAATGACCCTAAGCACACAGCTAAAATAACGAAGGAGTGGCTTCACAACAACTCTGTGACTGTTCTTGAATGGCCCAGCCAGAGCCCTGACTTAAACCCAATTGAGCATCTCTGGAGAGACCTAAAAATTGCTGTCCACCAACGTTTACCATCCAACCTGCCAGAACTGGAGAGGCTCTGCAAGGAGGAATGGCAGAGGATCCTCAAATCCAGGTGTGAAAAACTTGTTGCCTCTTTCCCAAAAAGACTCATGGCTGTATTAGATCAAAAGGGTGCTTCTACTAAATACTGAGCAAAGGGTCTGAATACTTAGGACCATGTGATATTTCAGTTTTTCTTTTTTAATAAATCTGCAAAAATGTCAACAATTCTGTGTTTTTCTGTCAATATGGGGTGCTGTGTGTACATTAATGAGGAAAAAAAATAACTTAAATGATTTTAGCAAATGGCTGCAATATAACAAAGAGTGAAAAATTTAAGGGGGTCTGAATACTTTCCGTACCCACTGTATATAGTCGCCAATGGCGACCTCGGCAACAACTTAATTTGCAAATTAATATTTTTGGTTGCAAATGCGACCGTTTTTATTGCAGTCTGGAGCCCTGTAAGATTTTGCTGAAATTGCAAAAAGGGCTCAGTAAAGCATCAGTAAGAATATGTTGAAAATTATAGTCATTGTATTTTATTTGATTTACGTTAAAACTATATGATTTCCAGCTTGTTGAAATCATACATTGGCAGTAAGAATTATGTGTATGTATGTGTGTGTGTGTGTGTGTGTGTGTGTGTGTGTGTGTGTGTATATAAATATATATATATACACACACACACATACATATTGCAATATGTGTACATTGTAACATTTGTATAATGTTATAATATAACTACCAGAAATCATAATATCATGTAAAAGTATTATATTTGTTATTTTGTTACATAAATATAATATAGAATATAATATAACAGGGGCGTAAAAAATTATACAATATTTATATAATACGATATAATATTGATATAATAAAATAACTAGAACAATATAAATATTTCTTGGAAGTATAAGAATGAACAATTTTTATTTTTTGGGGCCATTAAAAATGTTGGCAGGTCACATAAAATCTGTTCTACTCCGACTGGGCCAGCAGGAAAAATCCAAATTGTTGTCATTTATTAAATATTTTGCTTCAATTTGATCATGCTTTCAGGCTACCAATAAGAGTATTGTACTCTTAGTACCAGCTCTATTAACCTTCATTTTACCATATTTAAATCCACTCTGCTGACAAACTGCAGAAAATGTGAAAAAAAGGTTGCCAATTTCTTTTGGTTGTACTGATCAGTCAGTAAAACTCACATTTACTCCCTCCACAGACATTAAACCCGCTAATGTCTTCATCACAGCCACTGGAGTGGTGAAACTGGGCGACTTAGGCTTGGGACGTTTCTTCAGTTCCAAAACAACCGCAGCTCATTCTCTAGGTAAGCGCTCCTCCCTCCCACCTCCTTGTCTGTTTCTTTCTGTCCTTCATGGAAAACGGAAAAATGAGCATTGAATGCAGCGGAAAGGGCCTTTAATTACTCAGTAGGGCCCGGATGTATTTCATTAGGGCTGGCTACAAGCAGAACCATGTGTCTCTTATAAAAAAGTGCCTTCCCGACGGCCCCTGGAGCCAGTTGAGAGCAAAGCGTGCCAGCGGCTGTATCCATTTCATTGAGCAGTTGGCCTTTCCTGTTGCCTTGACCCAATGACCCCACTCCGCACATATGATGTCTGGAGGAGGACAGGATCCTGAATCCCTAACGATGCTAGGCTAGGACACCCTATGGTGACAGAGCAACTTTTGGCTAAGTTGCCCGAGGAGGTGCTGCTTTTAACACGCCTTATATTCCAGATGACCTGTTGTTTAAAATCTCATTTCAAGAGTATACAAATTTGTTAACAGCTTGTCTTCTGCTTTATAGCAGTTCATATTGCTAAAAAGTTTTTTTTCACCATCAAGATCAGATTGTTTGTGACATTCCTGCATTGAAGCATAGATCATATTTCTGTTGTCAAATCTACTTTGACTCCGTTTTGGGATGCATTAGGATATGCTAGTTAGAAGTCAATAATCAGTATCATTATTGTTCATATTTGAAGTAGGGATATATATACTAACTATTTATTTATACTTTACCATCACCTAACACTCACTTAGTTATTCAGTTAAAAATACTAACAATTTAATAACACTGTAAAATATAGTCTTTACCCATTTTTTTTAAATGATCTATTTTTACTGAACATCTTGGTGTTATTTAGTATCATTTAGATACTGTTTTAGTTTTTATTACTATTTAAAATTAGTTTTAGTTTTTATATTTTCTTTCTACTTTTTAATTTTAATTCAAATTTGAGTAATATTCTTGTTTATATATTTTAAAATAAGCTAATATTTTTTATTAATTTATTATGTTTTTTTAATTTATTTTGTTTATTATTTATATGTATTTTACTACATCAAGTTAAGCTAAAATAATAAATGTTGCAACTAGCTGAAATAAAGTTAAAATTGTGTATTTTATAAATATACTGTGTGTGTATGTGTGTGTATATGTATACATATATATATATATATATATATATATATATATATATATATATATATATACAAAAATAGTACATAATTTTAATATCAGCCTTTTATCATTTATCTCCTTGAGAACTGTGACCATATCTAGGTGCCAAAATATCTAGAGATTATCCAGTATTACGCCAGTGAGTTTTGATCAGCCCATCTGACTGACTCACATTTTCCTTATAAAATGTGCATAAAATATTTGTGACAATTTTGATCTAATTATGATTACCGGACTTCTATTTCTGCATTTACAATTATTAGGCTGCTGCTGACAGGTTACAGTAAACACAACACAATTAGCACACAAGAATAGATTCTAACTACTCTCTTGTATTCAAAAACTACAATATGAAACAGAATTTAAATGGCATATAAATCCAGTATGTTTATGTGAAATGTGCATCTGTGTGTAGGAGTATAACATTATGTTTTATGTCAGCACATGGTGAGTATAATGTTGACAAATAAGAAATTTTTTTTTTGCAAGTGTCTAGAAATAGCTAAGTTCGCAGCATGTCTTACATTGCAAGCTTCCAGCATTCACCTCTACAGCAAACAACACTGCGTCTAGAAACACACGAAAACCTAAACTCACAGCGCCCTCTACAGGACGCTCCGCTCCGTCGTGCTGAAGTCCAGATTTTCAGTATGAGCTACAATCTCCACAAGGGCTTAATCAGGGCTGTCCTTAATCATGTCTTAATGGCGCCTGCGTCACCTGGGGAAAAGAGGAGCCGGTGGATCCGTACGACCACATCATCCATTCGCACCTGCTCTCGGGGCCGGTGCCACACGGTATCATTTACAGACTGCCATGTTAGGGATCCCTAACAAGGCTTTTTTAAGACCTCAGCATGATTTATAACTGCTAATGCATCGGCGAATCATACCACCGCAGTTGCACTTGTCTTTTGCAGAGTTATATACCTAGCTACCTCCCCACCTACTTATTTATTTATCCGAGCGCCTGGAATTCTTCTCTCGGGATGTTTTAGTATTGACAGTTGGAATGTACAAACGAGCATAAAGACACCCAGGTAGGTACAGCACATATGCGAGAGAGAATCTCCTCTGGTTCTCGGTCACCTGTCCCGTAGGCTCTGGCTCTCCATATGAAGGCTAAAGCTTGAACCATAGCAGGGTATGAAATTCATGAGTGTCTACATGGCAGGTTAAATTCACCCATGGGCAAAGAGACCTTCGATCTGTATCTCCCTCAGGGCGGGTAGACCAAAGCTTCCCGCTCCCGTTCTCCCTCGCTCCTCACAGCCGCTTCACCTCTCCCCCTCTCTGTTTCTCTCCCTGCATGGGGGCGGTTTGGGGTGGAGGGTGCAGGGTTGCTTTGGTATGTTTGGGGGTTGACAGTTCAGCCTGTAATGAGACAAACCACCACGGTAGAACTCTGGGATGCACGTTGGACGGAGGTCCGGAAAGTGCTGTTCCGCGGCTGTCAATTCTTCTCTTAAGAAGCCGAGCCCTAGCCTTTTAACTCCGTCTCCGAGTTGCTCCGCAGCCCACAGATACAAACAAAACATAAGACTGAAAGAAAGGAAAGATAGCTCTTTACGTTTCCCGCCAGAGGCTTTCTAGCCTTTAAATATAACAGAGAGGTGAACTGAAAGAAAGGCTTTTTGAGGGGGAAAAAAGTTGGTGCTAATTACATGCTAGCGTCTCATCCGAGGGTTTTGAGGTGACTGGGAGTGCCGTTCAAACTCAGAGGAGTTAACGAGACTGAACTGATTTTACTTTTAATCCCTCACTTTGCGCAGTTTACACGTCTTCTTTTGTAATTAAGTGTGTTTGTGGATTTCAGCGTAATTAGCGTACCGTTGAGAGTCAGCGGTAATCTCTTCTTTCGTTCGAAAAAGGATCTGGGCTGTTTTTCAAAGAATTTATCGTAATTTCATAATTCATCATAACGGAATGAATCCTTACACAACCTACGATTTATTTGCATGAATACCTGCTGCTGGAGTAGTTGCTCTGTAGTGCTAGGCTTTTAAGAAACTGTTCGCATGAGAGGAGATGCCCCTTTTAAAGTCTAATGATGGATGTTGAAGCACTCCATCAAAAATTTTATTTATTTATTTTTTGAAGTTATGGTTGTGAAAAAGGGTCAGTTTCTATGTTTCTGCTTCCTGTTTCAGGGTTCACATTGTTAAACTAGTTTTTCATCAGCTAGTCCTTTTTCTTTAGTAGACCATTCGTAAGTTTATTCCCACAAAAAGTGTCAACATGATGTTTTCAAAACATTGCATCTAAAATTTAAAGTTTACCTTTAAAGACATTAATAGTTTAATATCAGTTAACTTTAGCAAACATCAAAACCAATATCCTTTTTTCATTATAATGTTGTGATGGCTAAATTCACTTGAAGCATTTCAAATTAATTGATTTTAATTTTTAGTGATTTATTTTTCTTTTTTGAAGTTTCATACCCATGGCTTTTTAATATTGGATCATCCCTAGATATAACAATGCACTTATGGCTATTGAAGTCAATGATATTGACCAGTCAGATTTCACTGATGCCATTTGGAATTTCTCATAGGCAGCTCTCACTATCTGTTTGACTTTCTTCTACTTGTATAAAAGAAAATGCTTTTTAACATAGTTCGGTTTGACACACTGATTGCATCAATAGGGCGATAGGTAGGAGGGAAGGGCCACGTCTTTGCTTGTGTTTTTCTCAGCAAGAGTTTCAACCTCAGCCCCGCTAACCGCCCAACCATCCTGACACCGTTTGGTGTCGAGACATTTCGCTTTGGCTCTTGTTCTCGCCACCTGAGACTTCTTAACGCTTTGTCAGATCTGAGCTGTTTGTGCCAAGACTAAACTTTCTCAAACTGCATGCATTTGTCACATTGCTTTTTTTTAACTCTTCTTTTTTTAGTTTTTTGTTTTACCCCTCCCTCTTTCTATCATCAATCTTTCACGGTGCCTGGCTGGTTGGCCACAGTCACTGAGCAGTAAGGAGCTTGTCAAGGCTTCAGGGAGTACAGCTCGGGGAGTTTGACTGGCCTCTTGGGTCCCGCTCTTCTGCCTGATGGCTATTAGTCACTGCCAATTACCCACAATTCTTTGCAGGGCCACAGACTAAGCGACCTGACGGTCTGCTCAGTCTCACGTCTGTCACAGTGCGATTCTCAATGCCTTCCAACATACAGTATATCTTCCATTGGTCGAGCAAACCGATAATCCCCCCCCCCCCACACTGCCCCTTTGTGCATCACTCCAAATAACAAA
>NW_015505260.1:2104693-2105711 GCF_001515645.1 Sinocyclocheilus grahami | reverse complement strand
AAAACCGAAAACCCCCCCCCCCCCCAATATGCTCTCTTGGTTATACTTCAAAATAAACTACACATGATATTTAGGAAAAATGTTTTGAAGAGCATCAAACGACAAAACCAAACCATTATACATTGGTGGTTAGCCGTCACGCGTTAGTGTGAAATCATCAGATAGGACCTACATTTTCCTGTGGAGGAGTTGGTAAATTATCGAAGACCGTTTTGGTACAGTGGCTGTTTTGGTTTTATCGAATTTCAAAGAAAGTCAAAGAGTGGAGAGTGGAAAAAAAACATGAGTGAATTGATTAAAGTTTCATTTGGCCGTGTTGAATGGTTCCTGTTGTAAATCACTGAGGTTCTTTTGTAATGAGAAGTGAACGAGAGATTTGAAATCTCCTCACATGTAAGCTGAGATTTTCATTCCCCAGTACACATACTTGCAGTCTCTCTAAACCACCCACCTACATGAGTTCATGAACATTCACATTCGGCTCCATCTGTAAAAGTTGTTCTACAAGTCATAATCTGAACATCAAACCACTGCTGTTCCCAAATTACACAGGTTGTTTTTTGTTTTTTTCCAGATCATGTTAGTTACATCATACATCCCAAATGAATGTGGTTTTATTTCAATGCCATTGTTCTAGTAAATTGTCTGTATTTTTTTGTAGTTTATGTTTTATGTTATAGCACAGTAGCTCCTTTTCTAAGTGTTGTCTTTAAATAATTAGGCTAAATACGTTTAAATGTAATGTTTGTTGTAGTAAGGTGTTCGAAAATGGTATTGTCGTTATTATTAAACATTTTAAAATGTTTTCAGACATACAATGCATGTTCTTTGAGCAGAAATGTCTTCGTTTCTGTTTTTCTCAACAGGGTTTTCAGTTATGGCAATCGAGAACCATATATGTGCTGTTTTTTAATGAATCAGTCAAAGAGACTCACCTCTATTTTGTTGTAATAAATATGAAAATGAACTTAAAGAATAAAATATGTAATATATGTAAGAATAATATATATATATATAT
>NW_015505260.1:2083638-2104670 GCF_001515645.1 Sinocyclocheilus grahami | reverse complement strand
TATATATATATATATATATATATATATATATATACTGTGTATATATATATATATATATATATATATATATATATGTAGATTGTATATACACATAGTTGGAACAAATTTGGGATGTTGTTTGAGTACATGTTTATTTCTGTGTTCATTTTGATATTATGCATTTTGAAATTTATATTGCAATGTTTATCATATCATACATATCAGGGGTCTTCAACTAAAATTGCTTGAAGTCCAGTAATGAACGCTCCTCACCAGCCGAGGTCCAGACAATTATATACCTAAAAACACAGTTCATCATTGAATTCAGTGATGTCACCGTCCAGCTCAGTTCAGTTTAAATACTATCTTTACAATCAAGTCGACAATATAACTGGAAATTAAGTGTCCCCAACTAAGCAAGCCAGAGGCGACAGCGGCAAGGAACCAAAACTCCATCGGTGACAGAATGGAGAAAAAAAAATCTTGGGAGAAACCAGGCTCAGTCAGGGGGCCAGTTCTTCTGTTATGCTGATTTGCTGCTCAAGACACATTATACTTATTATGTTCAAAACAGCTGTAGGATTGTAGGATTTTTTGACAAATGTTCAAAGGAACAGCATTCAGTAGAAAATAGAAATCTTTTGCAACATTATATGTCTCTACTGTCACTTCTGATCGATTTAAAGGGGTCATATGATGTTGCTTAAAAGAACATTATTTTGTGTATTTGGTGTATTTTGGTCTAAAGTTAAAAATACCTCAAGCATCTTGATAGAAATGTTACGCCCCTACCATATTGTGATGCCGTCTCCCAGCGCGACGAGACAAAAACATTAAAACCAGGGATTGAAATTAACTTTTTTTCTGACTCCTAAAGTTTTTGATATTCTTCATATTCTGTGTGGTCAAATTATGAATTAGTGATAGAAATTAATCTTTTCCAACGAGTTTAGATAGATTTTTACCTTTTATGGGCATTTTTACCTTTATAAATCCATTTTTACTAAAAGTGTGCATCATCTTTTGAGTCAAATTCTTACATTTAATCCGGCAATTATAACAATACTGCATTTAGGCTGTTACTAAACAAATGAAATCAGTATCAATAAAATTCATCTTTGATGAACTTGCAGAAGTTGAATATGAAGTGGCATTTAGATGTATTTACACATGTTAATGCAGCTTAGAGGGACATGGAATGCTTTAACCTGCAGTTATAAATGCATAAATAATGTTTTGATATTTTAAACATGAAATGTTGAATAGTGATATTTAAATTATTAAAAAAATTAAAAGATACTTTAAATGTGAAATTAAATCCGCCAGTAAGTGGCAGCAAGTCACTGTTAAGTGAGTCATTGCAAATTAACCAGATCATTTAAACGGTTGATTTTGATCAGAGACGCAAAACAGCGCTGTGTTTGGAATGTTTTCTTTTGGTGAAATAACGCAAAAACAGCCAATATGGTGTCTAAAACGTAAGTCTCTTGATATTAACTTATTGTTTATTGAACTGTTGTATAAAATCAATATCACATTTGTAACCATGCTGATTTTTTTTTAAACGGCACTCTTCATGTGATATTAACTATATGAATTGATATAAATATATACTATATAATAATATATTTTCCAACCCCCTTATCTTGAATTATGTGATCATTCGTAATGCATATTGACAGACTGAATCATGCAATGAAAGAATGCACTCTAAATGCGCACGGCACAAAATTAGTCTAACCAGACTACATCACGTCGCGTATGCGTGCACTTTGTAACTTAGGTGTGTTTTGTTTGGTTTTTGCAATATACTCGATAATGTCATGATGTCTCACGAGTTCTGTATTTGTGCTAAACCTGCGCAGATTTGGCTTGCATGAACTTCCCAAAGAAATTAATGAGTGAACATAACCTACGAAAAGTAACCCGCCAAACTGGCTAGTGATTTGACAGCGTTACCCTCCACAGCTGATTTTTACCCGCATTTGGCGGGTTGGCGGGTGTTAATTTCAAACCCTGATTAAAACCCATTATAAACGAGGCATTTGTTGCATCCAGTGGGGACATAATTACGGATTATAATGACTTATATGGTCTTTTTATGCGTTGCATCGCGCCGCGTAAACATAAAACCAGTGGCAAACTCTTTAAATATGAAAACATACTTAAAGTCTGTGAGTCAGAATAGCCGGCATTGTAGGCTACTCTCCCAGGATCAGGAAACAGTCCTCCATAAAATGCACTGCACACATCTGAATATTTGGGTTGTACTGTTCTGGAACAGTGTTGTAAATACAACTTGACCACTGATTTCTAGTCATGTCCTCTTTTGGAAGGCCAAACAAAGTATTTTCGCTTTCGCAACGAAACACACAGCGTCTTCATGACATGGCGGCGGCAACAATACTACAGCGAGAATCAAAGTCACACCTTCTTTCTTTGCGTGAACATTTGGGCGGCGTTATGCAAATCTTCCCACATCGTGACATAGACATGTGGGGGCGTGTTTGAATGAGGCGTTTTAGGAGGGCGTGGACGAGTCTTAACTTTTATAAAGAATATCTCTTTGGATTTGAGACTTTAGTCTTTGCAACTTTAGGGATCTTATCTATTCACAAACAGCTTGTAATACTCCAAAGAGAAAGGAAAACTTGAAATCGCATCATATGACCCCTTTAATATACCCTTACTGAATAAAATGTATTTTTCTTTAAAAAAAAAAAAAAAAAGCCCAATGGTAGTGTACAAACCGTTAAAATGTTTCCCTCCATGTTGTACACACACATCGCTGAGTTTGTTGATAGCAACCTCTCTTTAGTAATCTAAAACTCCTCAGTCTGAAACCTTTGTCAATGAAGCATCCATGGATGAACTCCTTGCATAGCAAACCAGACAGCCTAACTCTCTCTCTGTCTCTATCTGTCTTTTTTTCTGTTCCAGTGGGCACCCCATATTACATGTCTCCCGAGCGAATACACGAAAACGGATATAACTTCAAATCTGACATCTGGTCGCTAGGCTGCCTGCTCTATGAGGTAAGGTATAGAAACCCATCCCATCACTCCCCCTCCTCCATTTATACACCCCAACCCTCCCTAACTCTACCGTTCTCTTTCCGAGCTCCGGCCAGAGCTGTTCGTCTCCTTTTGTGAGACGCAATCCTACACCTTGCGGTCTGTCGTGAAAATTACAATATGGTTTTGTACTCTGAGGTAAATGGTTTCCACAAAGGATACCTGGAGTATGTTCCCGAGCTGATGAGGAAATTTGAATGACATTTACATGTGTTTTAAATAACATCCACTGCTCTTGCTGCGAAATGATACTGACTGCTTTGATTAGACTTTAATAGCATACGCTTCTCCATGACACAGTGGACCAGTTTTCTCTTCAGCTCTGTCTAAATTGAAGATGAAGTTGCAAGGAGGTCAGCTGTGTTTTTTCGGCTGTGATAAATGTTTAGACCTTAAAGGGGTAGTTCACCCAAAAATGGAAGTTTTGTCATTATTTAATCACTCTCATGTCATTCCAAACCTTTTTCAAGGAAACACGAAAGGTATATTTTTTGAGGAACATCTGTGCCTCTCTTTTCAGTATAATGAAAGTGAATGTGAACGGGATCTGTCAAGCTTCAAAATGACAAAAAAGCACCATAAAAGTGGTCTATTTAACGCTATTCCACGTTTTCTGAAGTCATACGGTAAACTTGAATTAAATTTAAGTTGCTATTCATTAATAATTTTCACCTCCAGTGAGCTGTTATAATTAGGGTTAACAGTGGATCAATGAGTCATTGAGAACCAAATCAGCCAATTTGTGAATGTGTCATTCACATAGTTTTGTGAACTGGACCAATTAATTTTTAAAAAAAAGATTATTACATTTATTAAAAAGATAAAAAGAATGATTCATTCATAAATTAGACATTATTAACTCTTGCTGTCATAAATGCACCAAGAAGTAATAACTACAGATTGCGGTCAGTTTAGAAAAATGTAAAGCTTCAGAAAACTTGTAATATATATGACTCATATGAATCATTTTTATGATACTTTAATATGCTCTTTTGTCATTTTGAGGCTTGGAAGCCAAAATATCCAAATGCAAGAGGTAAAAATGTTTGGGCTGACAGTGAATAAATATGATTCATAAGTTACTGTATTTTTTTTTCTCTTCAAATTGTTTTTTGCTAATTCAGATCAATTTGATTCAATATACAGTTCGATTAGATTTAACTGTAAATTGATTCATTTTTTTTTAATGTTTTGATAGCAGTGATTCTCAATCTTTTTGACTCCCTTTAATACTTCTTTTGTAATAAAAATAAACTCAAAATATGTCAGTTTAATGTTGTATATCTTAATTTTTAGTGTTGTTTTTAGCATTTTACTTAATGTGTTAATGTAACAACATTTAAGTCAATTGAAGACTTACAGGGACCCCATGGAAGGCCCCCTGAATGAAAACCACTGTATAGGATTTAATAATGTATCTTAAACAAGAAAATAAAGACAAACTATTTCAGACTGTAGAAAGTAACTGGAAAGGAAAACATTTCTATAAGTTCATGAATGATTCATTTTGAAGTTTCTTTAAATTGAGAAAAAGGAAAAAAATTAAGGGCCTGGATATTCTTAAAAATGGCAATTTTGTGCTCAACGAAAGACAGTCAGTCTTTTTGAAATAACATCAAGGTGACTAAATGATGATAGAATTGTAGTTTTCAGGGGAACTGTCCCTTTAAGCATCTGACAGCGTGAGATCTTGCATAACAGATCTTGCGAAATCACAGATTCCTGTTCAAAAGTGGGCATTTTGTGTGTTTCTGTGTGTTTTTTTTTGGCCCTGGTTTCCTCTTAACCAGGTGACTTGGGCCACCTGGAATGGGTTGCAGCAATCCGTAAATGACACAATGCTTGATCCCATGGGGTGTACTGGCTACTACCAAAAACTGGTGTATAAACACACACAAGCAGGCGCAAATTCACACTCGCACAGTGTGGAAATAGACACATTGTTAGTCCAGTACCCGTTCTATCCCTTCAATCCCCTGAGTGTTTATTTCCCTCCCCGCTTCGTCTTTTACCTCTTTTTTGGGGGGAAGCTTACCAGTAGCTACACCTCTCAAAGTGCCTGGGGCTGAAAAACAACTGAGTTCACCGCTGCTTGGAGACGGTGTTTCTTGGCACTAATTAGTCTCCCATAAATGACCAGGCCCATCAGTGTGATCAGTCCGCCCTTCTTAGCAGTGGCGATGGGTCAGCCAAGTGCGGGAAGAAGGCAAACGGGGAACAGTTGTGATCTCTCAAGCTTCTGTTAAAGCCAGGTCCGAGCTCGGCCTCGAACAGATCGGCGTTGTCGCCCCTTGGTACACGAAGACTTTCATCTTGTCCCACTTCCAGCAGGTCACATGACCTGGAGGAGGTGGGGAGCTGGTGATGAATTGACATCTGAGTGACGGATCTGATGATCGGCAAAACCGCCGGCAGTTGCTGTGATGTTACAGTAAAGGAGGATTGTGGACTGTTTTTCTTTCATTATTACAAAGTATTCAAGTTTTCAGTTGATCATCTCAATGTTTGTTACAAATGTTTTTAAGTAACTCTAAAAATCAAAAAATGGCAAATTGTTCGTCTGTATGTGGGTCAGTGGCGTGTCCTCAAAGAAAATGAAGAAAAAATAAAATTTTACAATCAAATTATGTTTTTCAAGCTTTTAATTTTTTCATATTTTATTTATTTATTTTGTGAATTAGTCTATATGTGGATCAATGGCTTGTCCTCAATAAAAAAAAATGAAGAAGAATTTAAGGTGGAAAAATGTACAATCAAATGACTTTTTATTACCATTGATATTACATATATATTTTAATTTTTGGTTATAAAATGTAATGATTAAGAAAATAAGAACAATTCAAGAAAAATCTCCCACCCAAATTTGATTTTTTTATTATAAAATAATTTCTTAAAACATTTTATGTATTTTTATTCCCAGTTTTGGAAAGTTGCATAACTTGACATTTTACAACCTGAACTAATATAATAAGTTTGTTAAATGTTATTACATGCCTCTGTGGAATACTTGATTCTGATTGGTCAGTCGCGACATTCCGAGGTGTGTTATCCCTCGATATCAACCGGTAAAAGCTGATAACACAGGCTCATCCGGGTAACTGAAGTTGGCGCTATACTCTAAGAACAGTATTTCTTGGTGGAAGCTTTGCGTTTGGTTAGCTAATAAAATATTAAAACTTAATATTCTCCCTTAAACTTAAAATCATCCTGGTATCGTGGACTTGCTCTCTTGTTTCATACAAACACAGCTGCTGCCATTTTGCGACGATTGTTTTATACACTGTAATGGATTATAAGATATAACTAACAAACTGGTAAGATTTTAAAAAAATTTCGTCTTAAATCAATATCTTTTATCGCCTTAATCATTTATGTGGTGAAATGTTGTGTAATAAGTGGTATGACTGCACTGTTTCCATTAAATGTCCATATAGTTTGAACTTGCCGCTTGCTCGCAACTGCTGTCTTCATGGAAGCTTTACGTTCAAATATTTCAACTCAAATCAATATTTTGTGTCTAATTATTTACTTACGTGGCAAGTAGCTGTGTAATAAGTGGGATAATGTACATCCAGCCGTTAGTTATCGCAGAATAACCCCCTTGAGGGTGATACAAGACCCATCCTCTTCTACCATAACAACCGGCTGGATGTACATTATCCTTTACATAATCTGTGAAGCAGGTTTTTAAAGTTTTTTTCTTCATTATAATATGAGAACAGCTGTATCTCTGGAATTTTGCATTTATGCCCCCCAGAATATCAAAATGAATTGTTATTTAGAAATTAAAAACATGTTCATCATAGTAGAGATGTATTCAAGCCATTGAATGTATGAAATACATTTTTAATGTATTTTTTAATAATTTAATAGATGGGACAAAAAATATTGTCATTTTATTGACTTTAATTTCATACATGTAGGCCCATATATTGTCTATGCCCAGTTTCATAATTTATTTTGGTGTGTGTAGACATTTTCTTCAGACAATCGAAAGCTAGCTGCAGTGCTGAACTGCTGAATTGGTGATTTGCAGACTTGTGCCATCTTCCATTGATACTCATTGATCTATTTTGTGTGAAAGGCCTATATGTGTGCATGTAATTCCTTTATTCTGAGAGCATGAATCTTTCAGTCGATCTGTTATGGGGGAACCGAGGAGGGCGGGGGCAGTGCAAGCTGTTGAGGTCACGAGGCCTCGATTGAAAATCATCAATACCTTTGTATTGTATTCCTCAATATGCATCTGCTATTCCGTTTGATGCCGATGCTCTCAGTTGGAGCTCATTTGTTCAGCTGATCATCCTGTGATGAAGAGGAGAGGGGTACAGGACAAGGCCAGAGTTGGGGTTGACTCCCAAATGGCCTTCACGGCAGACGGGACACGTGCTCTCCACTGTGCATCTGTCAATAGCACTGCACTGTACTGCACGGTCCATCTGCATTATTGACAGCTCTCTGCAAGAAAAAGTGTGGTTTTGTGGTGAGTGGAAGAATTGAGAGTCACACCGTCTGTTTGGGTGTTTAGTTAATATTTTGGGCGTTGAGCAAAGTACACAATAAATGATATAGTAGGCTGAAAGCTAACTACTGTTAAACTTTATTCCAAGTATTGTAGCCATCCTCACACGTCCACATGTGCATGAAAAAATGTTACAAATAAATCAAAAGTTGTGTTCCTAATTTGTGGCTGATATCTCAAAAACTAAGCTTTCAGTAATATTTTGTTTGGGTGCAGTACTAGGTTTGTGCCGATAGACGATAGTAACGTGTATCAACGATAGACTGATATCGCCTGTGGCTGATGCCTTTAACGATAGCAAGACGATTATTATTATTATTATTAGGCTAGTAATACTATTTAATTAATATTAGGGCTTATTTGTTGCATTAGGCCTATATTTCTTTTTCCGCATTTTCAGTATTGCGCGTTATAACCAATCACACACGATTATGCTGAGCTTATGAATGCAATGGCCAATCAGAGGCGTTCAGATGAGTCATCACTGAAACAGCGGAGGTCTGTTGTTCAGCGCGCTGACTGAATTCTGACTCATGAATTCTCTCATTATAAACAACAAAGTGCAGATGTACGTGCGATGTAAGTATAAGAGATTTATTCATCATATAGTGTAGATTCACTGAGTTTAACAGGAGTGTTTTTAAAGTGCATAAACTCGCGCTAGACTGAGCTTGTGATGTTCTTTGGTAATTTAATGTTCTTTGCTCGTTTTTTATAGCTGCTTTTTGAATAACTGAGGAACTGTAAGCATTATAATTAGTAACTTACGATGTTTCTATTAATTTGTTATGTTAAATACTGCTTTTAGCCTTACGCTGGAGTTGGTTCACTTTCTCGCAATGAAACTAAGTAAATAATTACATAAATTAGCACGATAATATTGTGTATCGGCGATCTCACAGGCTGACGATAGGACGATATGAAAATTGAGCATATCGCCCAACACTATGCAGTACCAGACATTTCCACTAGAATTAGAAAAATTAGAAATTAATTTCCTATTCATTTCCAATGCGGTCACGTTTGACAATGAGGGGTTTGGACCATTTAAACTTTTTGAATCCATTTTTTAAATCTTTTTTATTGTGTTCACATAGCAAGTGCCAAAATCTTTACCAAGTTTTGTACCATTCTGATGAAAAAAACTAAAACATAAATTATATATATGGTTATAGATATATATGCAAATCAGGTAATGCAGCTGGTTAAACTTTATTGTAAGTAGTTAGTGAAAAAGGCATAGGTTCTTAAACCATGTCACAAATGTTTGGTGGTGATTTTTCGTACATATTTAGCTTCAGCTTTAATTATTTCAGTTTTAATAATTTTAGTTCTTCAAATGAAACTCATTTCAGTCTGCCTCATTTTTAAGTTTCATATAATGTATAGTTTGTTTTTCGTTTAATATATATTCCGTATTTCCATTTTATTTCAATTAACAAAAATAATTTTTAATAGTTTTACTTTTAGTTACCAATAACGACACTGACTTTGATTTGTGTTAAAGTGTGGACTGTGAAGAAGCATTTCATTTCTTGGACCGACTGAACAAATATGCTTCCTTCAATCTACGCGTCCGTGAGAACAAGAGGACGCATCTTTTACTGATGATTATGCTTATGATGCTTAAGCACTTTTTTCTGGAGTCTCTTTATTGATTTGTATATGCAAATTTTAATAAAATGTTTAGACTTGTTTCTTTTAGTGAATCGTTTGGGTGGATGAATTTTTTGCTAATCTTATTTAAATAATTTGAGTCACTGAGTTGAATCAAAATCCCCATCACTACTGTTCAATGAATTCTCCTTTCATTTGACCCCATTTTAACCTTGAATCAGACCAAGTCTGCCTCATTTTTAAGTTTCATATAATGTATAGTTTGTTTTTCGTTTAATATATATTCCGTATTTCCATTTTATTTCAATTAACAAAAATAATTTTTAATAGTTTTACTTTTAGTTACCAATAACGACACTGACTTTGATTTGTGTTAAAGTGTGGACTGTGAAGAAGCATTTCATTTCTTGGACCGACTGAACAAATATGCTTCCTTCAATCTACGCGTCCGTGAGAACAAGAGGACGCATCTTTTACTGATGATTATGCTTATGATGCTTAAGCACTTTTTTCTGGAGTCTCTTTATTGATTTGTATATGCAAATTTTAATAAAATGTTTAGACTTGTTTCTTTTAGTGAATCGTTTGGGTGGATGAAATTTTGCTAATCTTATTTAAATAATTTGAGTCACTGAGTTGAATCAAAATCCCCATCACTACTGTTCAATGAATTCTCCTTTCATTTGACCCCATTTTAACCTTGAATCAGACCGCAAATTTTTATGGTTACTCTTCTATATTTTCCTTCCCCCCACCATCAAGACCATTTCCTGTGGCTGTATTAGCCTATGATCTCCTAGCCCATCCTTGGAGCACTCATGCAATTGGTTTTGGTGTTGAGTTTTATGACGCTGAAAATGAAAGGATCGTCTCGAGCTACCCAGATGGCCCTCGGTGTCCTCGCCGTTTCTGACCCGCACCGTCTCCTCTCTCTATTAAAGACAGACTGAGTTCATATTGGTGGATCTCTGCACTCACGGTCTGGCCCGGCCTTTTGAAGTCCTCTTAAACCTCTTCTTAATAGCCATTCTCGAAGGTGTTTTGGATTTATGTTGGCATAAATAAGAGGCCGTGACGGTTGCATCTCCCTTCATTGCAAAAAAAACGAGGCCAGGTTTCCTGCTCCAGGTTTTACAATTAAAACTGTGAAGTCACATCTTCGTTTACGACCATGTGTTTTCAGTAGAACATTGGAGATGAGAACTGAATTGGATTAACAAGAGCGTTAAAAGTAAACAAATTAGCATGCGCACCATGCAAGAGGTGTGTTGCATGTTTGATATGTGTTGCTAATGATATTCTTTCATTAAATAAGAATGCTTAGTTCGTAGTTGGCGGGATGTGGCATAGCAATTTGTTTTCAGAGCTCGGGAAGTTTATATATAACATTTTTAAAGGAGATTTTTTGGGAAGTGTTATACCACACCTGAATATTAAGCATCCATCAAAACGTTTGAGCTAATTAAACCTGTCCCGCTTCCTATTCATATATAGATTACCCAGTATACCTTGGTGTATACTTCAGTATACTTCTCACCACGGATCTCAGATTTTAATTTGATAGCTTAGTGAATTAATTTGGCCCAGCCGTGTACAGATGCGGAATACTCATGTTCTTTAAAGATGCTTTGGGAGAGCGGCGTATGTGAGCGCTGGCGTCTCGGAAGCACTCTTAACATTCTGATGAGCTGCCGCACCCATGTTTTGCTAATGATGCATAAAACCGAGAAGCGTTGCACACTCATTCAGCAAATTTACAAACATAACACGTGTCTGAAACGTTTCTTCTCGGGGTGATGGCGCTACTAAGAGAAGAAGTGGTGATTTTTCTCTTCTCATTTGTTCAAGAGGAAAACACAGAGAGCTTAAACATCACTGTGTGTGTAGGTTAGGCGTTCGTAACAAGTCAGTGCCTGTTTGTGGCATCAGACGGGGACTTTTCAAGTCACAGAATATGGATTCATATTTAATTGTGTTCGTTCCTTATGCCTGCACCTCCATTTGATTAATATATCATTAAAGAAGAGTGCGAGAAGGACGAGCCACATGAAATAATGATGGTTTTCTCACACTCGAACATGACTCTTTTCATACACTACGCCCTCTTCCATGGCTCTTGAGAACCAGGACCTTTGCTAGGAGATTAATTGGCATGCAAAGAGCTAGGAGATTAATTGGCATGCAAAGAGTTCAACAAAGTTCAAAGACAATGGCAATATTAATATTAATATTCAATATTAAGACAATGGCAATATCTCCTTGATTGAGACAAATGATGATACAATAAGCCAGTATATATTTTCATGTTATGAATGATAACTGGTAAATGGTTGACATTAAAGTTCTATATTATGTTGTCAAAATAAATGCATTTAAAATGTACAAAGTAATGTACAGTATGGAAAATAGATACTGTATTCATTTTGAGATTTGCCAATGACTACATTTGTGTTACTAAAATTATCAGTGTTTTTAAAGGGGTCATATAATGCGATTTAAATTTTTCCTTTATTTTTGGAGTGTTACAAGCTCTTGGTGCATAAAGAAGATCTGTAAAGTTGCAAAGACTAAAGTCTCAAATCCAAAGAGATATTCTTTATAAAAGTTAAGAGTCAACCACGTCTACCTAAAATGGCTCTTTCTAACATGCCCCCACGTGTCTACATCACGATGTGGGAAGATTTTCATAACGCCACCCAAATGTTCACGCAAAGAAAGAAGGCGTAACTTTTATTCTCGCTGTAGTATTGTTGTTGCCGCCGCCGCCATGCCGTGAAGGAGCTGTGTTTCGTTGTGAAAGAGAAACTACTTTGTTTGGCCTTCCAAAAGAGGACGATATCCACTTTGTCATGCCTAGAGCTGATCCGTGCTGGTCGCTGAGGAAATGCATCAACTTCGCGTTGTGGGTCGCCCGATCGGCTTTCACCGTGGACGAAGCAGAGTCCAGCCCGGGGTCGGCACATGTGGTTGCCGCAAGCCTCCTTTTTCGAATCCGCCGACCGCGCCATTCTCAAGCCTGCCTGCCTCTGCTCACTCAAGCCGGCCTCCACATACTCTAGGCCGCTGCTCACTCTATGCCTCCGGCCTCCACTCACTCAAGGCCGCGGTGTGTTACGCTGTTTCGTTGTGAAAGCGAGACTACTTTGTTTGCCCTTCCAAAAGAGAACACGACTAGAAATCAGTGGTTAAGTTGTATTTACAACACTGTTCCAGAAAAGTTTAACCCAAATATTCAGATGTGTCCAGCGCATTTTATGGAGGACTGTTTCCTGATCCTGGTAGAGTAGACTACAATGCCGGCTGTTCTGACTCTCAGAGTGTAAGTACGTATTTTTATATTTAAAGAATTTGCCACTGATGATTTAAACGCAAGTTTTTTGGGCAGTGTAGAGTAGCACTTGTTGTTTGTCATTTCTCCGATCACAAATGCAGACATGGTTTTATGTTTACGCGGCGCGATGCAACGCAATGCGTAAAAAGACAGTATAAGTCATTATAATCCGTAATTATGTCCCCACTGGATGCAACAAATGCCTCATTTATAATGGGTTTTCATGTTTTCGTCTCGTCGCTCCGGCCGGACAGGGCATCACAGTATGGTAGGGGGCGTAACATTTCCGTCACACGCTTGAGGTATTCGGCCAATACAAAGCACTGGATAGCTGGCCAATCAGAGCACACCTCGCTTTTCAGACCGATGAGCTTTGTAAAAATCTATGCATTTCAGAAAGGTGGAGCATAGAGGAGAAACAATAATGTACAGTATGTGGAAAATAATGTGTTTTTTTAACCTTAAACCGCATAAACACATTTTATTACACAAAATAATGTTCTTTTTAGCAACATCATATGACCCCTTTAAAGGTTTAAGATTTAAGATGGCAGAGTTAATCTGAATGTAAAAATAGCATAAATAAGCATGAACAATTATTGACCAATATGATAAATAAATAAATAAAAATTCTGCTGTCATCCAGTAACCAATATTGTTCCAATATATATAGATATATGCGTCTCTACATGGAAAAAAAAAAAATTTGTAACCTGAAAATGGTAGCATCTAAATTAACTGGTTTTATTTTAAAACCGTTCTAGTCTAAAATATTGTTTAACATCACTGAATCAACCTAAATACGTTAATGTATACCAACAAATCAATTTTAATGGGTTAAATTAGGTAGAAATTGCTCTATATGGTAACAATTGTAATTACCACTTTACTCGATATAAAAAAGTATATAGAAACTGTTGACACAATAACAGAAGACCTAAATTTAATGTTGCAGTTTACACTCTTTGCAATTTAGTAAATTGTAGCAGCCGGAATTGCAGTCGTTTATATTGTGATTGTGTTTCACTCTGTTAGCTTGATTTGGTTCACCAAAATGTGTCGGAACAATTCGTAATGCAAGTTCACGTTGCATTCTCAGTGCTACCACAAGGGGCGCTGTGTTAGTGCAAAACTGCCTTCTACAACTAGTTTTCTCCATTCAACTCTACTCTTTTCGAATGTAACACAATGAAAATAAATTTTAATGGCTCAGATGTGAACTCTGTCGCCCCCCAGAGTGTTGTTTTTTTCCTGAATTTATGCATTTGCATAGAGAAAAAAATATGCTCTGTATATGTTGCATAAAAAAAATCTGTTTTGTCTAAAGACTTCAATTAAAAAAGTATTGTAGCAAGCCAGGGCGGTCAGTTTGTATTCAGGTAAGTATTAGAAGAGAGTCTGTTTTTGTCTTCCTATCTGGGTGGCCATATGTGTTTGTCTTTTTTAGTTGTTTTTAGTTATGCTGTTGTGATATTGTGAGCATCTATCTATGTGTGTGTGTTTCCAAGCAGGCGTGGCTGTTTTTTACGTGTCTGGTGTGTATTTGTGTCAGCACACTTATGTGTTGGTGGTTGAGATTCTGTTTAAGTATGTTCCTCTGAGCTTTGGTGTCTGTGTGTGCGTTTTCCCCCCCTCTTTTGTGTGCGCATGTGAGTGTGTAAACGCGTGTGTCTTTCGCCACCATGCACCGGTAGCCGAAGCCCCGCAGACAGACAGCAGGCCAGCGTGGTGTGGGGTGGACTCCTCTGGAATACCAATGAGGGAGCTGCTGGGCTCCGGGGGTCAGGGAGCAAGTCAATCATCTTGCCCATCGCCTGGGCGCCCCGAATCAAATTAGCCTGAAAAATTCAGGGGCCGGGAGCACGGGGCGAGCAGCTGTCAGGGCCAAGAGCGCTAGGCACTAATGAACCAGATGAATAGTGCAAAAACTCCAAAATAAAAACAGGACAGTTGACATTTTTCATCTGTCAGAAGCAGAAGATGCATGAAAATATGGTGGTCCTTGTTTAACCCTTTGCTGGCTACAGCTGCTACTCGCCCCTGACCCCCCTCTGCGGCCACACTTCCACAGGTACGCACACCGCATGCAAACAGTTAACGCCGCTGCTGCGTTTTCATCTCGATAAATGTCGTTCTACGGTACTGCACATCGCAATTATCCAGAGGAACTCATTGCAAGAGCAGTGGCACGCTGACGAGATAGATGTTGCGATGAAATTACACTATAGGTATATCATTTTCTGTATATGGAGGAGAGATCATCATCTAGCCTTTTGTTTTGAAGAAACAGTCGCAGTCTGGCCAAAACACACTCATTCGCAGAGCCCATTACTGTCACACACACACAGACGCATTCGCATCGCTGTAGCTGATGGAGGAACAAGAAGGACATCAAATCCAGCATTTTTCTGCAAAAAATATTATTATTTTTATCCTACCTCTCAGAAAATTAAAATTAAAAATTTTTTTTTTCTATTTTTAATGTAATATTTAGTGTGCTTGTTGAGTGCTAGTTTTACCAATGGATTTAAACAAAATTGCCCTGCACCTCTTGTGCTATAGTGGAGCAAATGCGTCACCTTTTGAACACAAAACATTGACGTTTTATATATCTATACATATACTTCTGCCAATGAGATATGTTTAGTTATACATAAAACTTTATATATATATATATATATATATATATTACTCAAATATGTATGTATTAATTATATGTATATTATTAATATATAAATTAATTCAACCATCATATTTAAATTAATTGATGGCCTTGAATGTTTTGGAGCCGTTTTAATGGAAGGCCGTGATTGGATCTAATACTGTTAGATGACACTACTCACATTTTTGTTTGTTATTCATGTCTTTCAAAAAAAAAGGTACTATACTCAACTACATTAAAAACTTTATAGAAACCATTGCCGTGATGACAGTAGACCTAAATTTAATGCTGTAGTTCACGATTTAGTAAATCATAGATGCTTGAATTGTAGTTGTTTATATTGTGATTGATTGTGTTTCGCTTTGTTAGCTTCATTCTCTGCTCCAAAATGTATCAGAACACAATTCATTATGCATGTTCGTTTGCATTCTCAGTGCTACCACAAGGGGCGCAAAACTAACAGTTTTGTTAGCGCAAAACTGTCTTTTACAACCAGTTTTTTCCTTTCTACTCTCTGTTCGAATGTAACGCAATGACAAATCATTTTAATAGGTTATTCAAATACGTATCTATTAAAAAGATGTATATTATTAATATATAAATGACTTCTTCCGTCCTATTTCAATTAATTGACAGCAGCTTTAAATGTTTTGGAACCGTTTTGATTGAAGGCAGTGATTGGATCTAAAACTTTCAGATGACATAACTCACATTTGTTATTCTTCTCTTTCTGCTTAAGCAAAGTCATGCCTCATTTCACAGGGCATCTGCTGAAATGTCACTGTCCCCCCCCCCCCTTTTTTTTTGTTGTCATTGTGCTTTCTTGGGACAAGAACCCTACAAGAAGAAGAAAAAATGCAACACAGCACAAGCTAACCAAGCTCTTTCTCAAATACAGGTGTGAATCCTTCAAATTAAAGTGATTTTGGTTATAGAATTTAATTATCACTCTCATTATATGTCACTTGACCGTATTTTTGCCACTGTGAATGCAGGCATTCGCACTTAGGTGTGGCACATTTATATTAGAAGTACTGGTTGCTGTGAAAGTGCTACACGTTGCAGAAACATCCCAGTCCTTCCAGTTCCAGCACTGCCAGTGATTAGAGAGGGACTCCCCTTCCTCCGCCCCTCCCATTCCCATTTCGTGCGGAGCAGCGATGAAACCGGCTTTGCTCCATGAGTTCTGCCACTCCGCGCTCCTCCTCTGACAGCCCAGACGGTCGTTTCGCCTCGCTCTATCACACCCCCTCTCACCCCCACCCCCTTAACTCGCTCGCCGTTTCCTCTCTGTCCTTCTATGTCAATTTAATTGAGTTCTCGTCCAGTGTGCGTTTGCGGTGTAGTGGTTTTCGTGCGAGTACTCTGTGGCTTGCATGCTTGGCATCTGGAAAGCTTTTTTCTGAAAGTGTCCTCACCCACAGTCAGTGGATTTGCTTGGGGCTGTTTTTGCCAGTCTGCTTTTGCAGTATCATAATCTCATAACGTCATCAAAGCATCGCCTTCCTGGCTGAGCGGGATTGCACAGCTCCAGGCTACCAGGATGCACTGCATGTCTTCAGTATCGCCGTGATTTATGTCCCGAAACTGTGACGTCGACAATGTTGTTCATCTCGGTCTGCCTTCTTTTCCACAAAACATTTACTAAAATGCTGAAATATCACCGTCCTTTTTCTAAGGCTTTATTGGGACAAAACATCCATAATTTTCCTTGCTAAGTTTCAGACCAGATATAGAAAGCTAATTGGCCATGAGTTGTTAGATGCGTCCAGATTTATTAAGACCAACTTGCAATTCATGCACATTTTTAAAGTATTGGTTCTATTGGAGATACTTGCCATCTGTTGTTATTGGTAAAGCACGATTGTTTTGTTCTGTCATCAGTTAAGGCCGTTTCACACAGCGCGATGCAAAAAAAAAAGTGAGGCGAATCGCCGACGAACCTTGCTTTCACGCCGAGCACGAAACGATTGATCGCCTTCTGCTAATTCACGCCTGCACGCTAGGTGGTGCCGACCAGCAATGCATTTTTACTCAGATATGTATCTCATATATGGATTTAACATCGTCCACTGCTCAATATACAGCATTAAATATAGCTAAATAAAGTTTGGTTCTAAGCCAGAAACACAAACTATAATGCTTACAAGGAAACATCTTAAAATATAAATATAAGTACAATTAGCATCAAGCCACATTTGAACATTTATCTGATTATTAATGTTTTTGCTTAAAACCCACTATAAACCATCATCAAGTGCTTTTAATAACTTCCGATTGTGATCTATAGTTGATTTTGTTTCTATAATAGGCAGACATGCACTCTTTGTAGGCTGTTTCATAACGCCACACTGCTTATTGTCATAAACATCCTTTATTGTTATAAAATTACCATGAGCTGCATACAAAACACATACAGAAAATATATCGACATAATCATGTCTATTTGCTTTCATATTTCATGTGTAGAAAAATGTTTCACTCGTTTTTTTTAAACATGGAAGATCTAGAGAGTTAACGCGCGCTGACTCATAACACTCGTGCACGTGGAAGAAAACGGACACTCCAGGTCACATAATTCAATCGAGAATTTATATTAAGGACATGTGAGAATAAATCTGCTCTCAGATACCAAAGATAACAAGAACTCGGCATCCACTCTCTTCTCTCTACCGGGATACTCTTCTTCGGTGTTTGTTTACACTGGTTTTCGAAACAGTGCCACCACTCTCCCCCTTTTGTGCAACAGCAGCTGCTCTGGGCACGTGATCTAAGCTCAAATCTGATTGGACGGCCCGTTTCATCATGGAGTGACGGGGAAAAAATCGACACAGGACGAAAAAAAAATCCTTGTTTTTTTTTTCACCGCGAATGATCGTGCCTGGTGTGAATAGCCCCATAGGGATCTATTGTTTCGATTCAAAAGCGTCATCGCGCCGAATTTTCCAGAAGAATCTTCCAACTGTTTTTGTCTCTACATTTGAAGTCATTGGGGTGACTTTCATTGTATGTACAAAAAATGTAATAAAAATGTTTTTGGTTTCGGCCCAAAAGTTCAATTAGCGCATCTTTGATTACTTATTTTGACTTTGACAATGTCTATTTTGTCCACACAACGTGGATAAGCAGCCACACATAAGCGTGAGCAGTGTGGACATACTTCACCTTGATCTACAATGATGCTTGAGTAGCAATATATCAAATTTGTTCACTTGAAATATCTGGAAGCGGCTCATTGCCAAAGAAATTTACTATGACTGGTTCAATTTATCACCTGAGAACACGACAATCCAGTATAAAACATGCTCTATAGACTTGACTCTTAGCTTTCTGACAGCTTCTGACATCTTGTTGCCGTCTGTGACATGGGACGACGTAGTCTCTTCCACAAACAGTCAGCCCCTGCTTGATGAAGATTTAGTGTGCGTTGCAGGATTGTGTATGAGAGATATGGGTACTTGCATTGGAGTGAATGAATTACTCATCCTCCAGGTGTGAACTCTGAAGTCATTTAATGGCACAACCATGGAAATAACAGTAAAATAATTTAGTAATTTAGTTTTTTCTTCACAGAAATTCATTTTTTATTACTTGCACCTTTGAAATCACAAACTTAAGATATTAATTGGATTGAGTTGAGACGATCATGATATGAACCTTGCCAAATGGCTTCATAAGAAAAAAATGTTTAAGCTAACAAGATGTCTGGAACCAAACGTCCTTCTCTCTAAAAGTGCCTTTCATATTTCTTTCTTCTCACATAGATGGCCGCCTTGCAGAGTCCATTCTACGGGGACAAAATGAACCTCTACTCGCTGTGTAAAAAGATTGAGCAGTGTGACTACCCGCCGCTACCGTCTGACCATTACTCTGAAGAGGTATGTTTCAAGCGCAAGAGATTTTTACACACTTTCTCACTCTTTGGTATTTAATTCTTCTGAAGTTGTGGTCAAATTTAACATTGTTAGAGTTTTCACAGACAATATCCAGTCATAGCAATAAGAATCCATGCAATTAGGAATGCAGATTTCGCAGCGAGTTCAAGTTGTTTGTTCGTTGTTCGAAATTTCGCCAAAATGTGACCTCGCCTTAATATTTGTGAATATATCACATAAGAGCTTCCATTCTGTGGTTGTCCTTTAACAGGCTAGTTCACCTCAAAATGTCAATCCTGTCATTATTTACTCACCCTTATGACAAGATATTTAGAAGAACATTCCAACTGTTTTTGTCCCTACATTATAAGTCAGTGGTGTCCAGACAACGACTTTGGACATTGACTTTCATTGTATGAACAAAAAACACTGAGATGTATTTTTTTTTTTAAAATTCAAACAGGTTTGGAACAACAAGAGGATGAGTAAATGATGACGATTTTTTAAAAATCGAATTAGAGTGTCTTATTTGTAGTTCTCATGCTTGTGAACAGCAAGTTCATAGTAGTCCATCAAGTAGACCATCAGCAAACCAGCTTGCGAATTTCAGGCATGGAAAGCTCTGCCGGTCTTTCCTTGTAACATGCTGTCACTCTCTGATGTCAGCCGTCGAAGTACCCTCGAAGTCCTCCGATAGATCTGGCACGTCCGACCAAAGCTGCCATTATTATTATTTACAAGCCCAGCACGACTCATCCTCCATTCAGCACTTCCTTCAGCTTTTGCAGTGCTGCAGGAAGGCCTGCCTCCCTCCCTGTCTACATGTAAACAATGCTCCTGAAGGTGAAAGGCAAAAAAGTGTCAGCCGTTCATCTTTGGTGTGTCATTTACCATCTCCTTGTATCTCACCTGACAGACAGCCCCCCTTAAAATGGGGGGAAAAAACTGCGACCATCGAACCCCCCGCATTTTTCTCGTGCAAAAGCATGAATATTTTACATAGCTGCATCTTTACTCTCCCCCACTCCCCCCTCATTTCTTCTCCACTAATTCTCAGACTGTCTGCATTTGCATTTCACATGCCGGGCTTATTAGGAGACGCCGCGGCATGCAACAGCAGCCAGGCAGTTGCCATGGCGATCCGACACAGGGGCATCTTCTTTTTTTTTTTTTTTTTTCTCCTTTCCCCCCACTTTTAATGATGCTGCTGCTGCTTGTCTGGGCTCCGTTTATTTCTCAGTGCAGCATCACGACTCTCAATCCTGTCTCTGTCTTGCAGGGACTGCGCTTTTTTGTATGTTTCTTTTTTTTTTGGACTAGAATGTTTGTAGTGGAGAATTAACAAACATTCGCAGGGCTAGAGGGCTTCTTGCTGGAAGTTACATTCCTTAGAGCCTATCCCTCGTCTGTCCTGTTCACTGAGCTCTGAGACGCTTGCCATTTTTGTCAATCATCTTGTTTGTCTTTACCCAATGACTAATATAGGACTCCAACTAAAACTGTTGTACATGTGATGACAAATATAATTTAATATGTTTGTTTGGTTGTTTGTTTATCATTATTATACATTTTATTTTATGTATATTTTTCAAAATGTAAAAAATGATTTGATGTAAAAAAAAAACTAGTCTACATTAGCAGTAACAGTCCAGAAAACTTTGTGCACATTATATTATATTATATTATGGGGAAAAAAATAAATAAATAAATATATATATATATATATAAATTATTATAAATATATTATAATTATGTATATTTTTTGTTTTTATACATGTAATATATAAATAATATATAAATTGTGTTATGTGCACACACACTCATATAAAATGTATTTTATTTTATTTTTTATATGTATTTATACTTTATTTTTGTATCTAATTTATATATTATATATACAAATATATAGTTGTAAGTATATATAATGCATGTTGTGTGTGTGTGTGTGTGTGTGTGTATATATATATATATA
>NW_015505260.1:2083082-2083386 GCF_001515645.1 Sinocyclocheilus grahami | reverse complement strand
AATGCGGTCGTCTTATATTCAGGGTCTAGACTTTGACATGTCAATAATACACCCACAACAATAGGTGGTGCCAAATGCGCATAAAACGAGTGTGCCATGAAATACATAATGTAATGCGTGTTATAAAGGTCGCGAGTAAAAACAACAGAGAAAGAAACCCTTACAGCTGCATTAGTCGTGACTGTCACGTTAGCCTGATGGGACCAACTCTACTTCTACTGTTAATAAGATTTTGTTAGGCTACTATTAGATGGATAGCCTAAATGTCCTAATTCAGATGGGCTACCTGTTTTTTTTTATTAAA
>NW_015505260.1:2062622-2082949 GCF_001515645.1 Sinocyclocheilus grahami | reverse complement strand
ACATGTCAATAATACACCCACAACAATAGGTGGCGCCAAATACGCATAAAACGAGTGTGCCATGAAATACGTAATGTAATGCGTGTTATAAAGGTCGCGAGTAAAAACAAAAGAGAAAGAAAACCTTACAGCTGCATTAGTCGTGACTGTCACGTTAGCCTGATGGGACCAACTCTACTTCTACTGTTAATAAGATTTTGGTAGGCTACTATTAGATGGATAGCCTAAATGTCCTAATTCAGATGGGCTACCTGTTTTTTTTTTATTTTTTTTATGGTATATCAAAAAGTGTATATTTTTTAAATGTGATTGTTGGTACAGTTTACCAGTTTTTACCATACTTTCAAAACAAAAATGAAAATAGGAAAAATATACAATACAAGAATAATTGAAAAAAAAATGTGTTTTACTGAGAAAAAAACAAGATTTGGTTTTTAAAAAGCATTTTTCCAAAAGGTACATCTGGAAAAAGGGAGGTCGTCTTATAATCAGGGTCGTCTTATATTCGGGCCAATATGGTATATATTTATTTACAATATATAGGTAACATTTTACAATAAGGTTCCATTTGTTAACATTAGTTAACCATATTAGTTAACATAAACAAGCATTTATTAATCTTAGTTAATGTTGATTCCAACATTTATTAATACATGATTAAAATGTTATTTAATGGACCTGAGCTAACATGGACTAACAATGAACAGTGGTATTTTTATTGACGAACTAACAAATATTAATAAATACTGTAACAAATGTATTGCTCGTTATTATTTAATGTTAGTTAGTGCATTTAATATATTTAACAAATGGAACTTTATTGAAAAATGTTATATATATAAACACACACACACACACACATATATAAATATATATATATATACTTGTCAGTGGCTCACTTGTCACTTTTTTTTTTTTAATGTGGAGCTCTGTATTATGGATCTGTATTATGAATTGTTAACGTTTTCTCTTATCTTTTTTTCCCTCAAGCTGAGAAAAGTGGTAGATATGTGCATCAACCCTGACCCAGAGAAAAGACCCGACATCACCTATGTATATGGCATTGCCAAACACATGCACGCCTTGACGATCGCAAACTGAGTCTGCTACCCGATTCCTCTTGCTTCTACTTTTAAGACCTTCGTCTGGCCCACAAATGTCATTTAAAGCTTGTTTTGCTCCATCGTAATGCAACCTGGCATCTTTCAGTACAAAAAATACAACATAAGGCACAAAGCAAGGCCTTTGGTTTACTAGAACTACATCAAAAAGGCAAAAATGACCATTGACCTTTACATATAGCACTTCTAAGAAGAAAAAGCAAAGATAAGCAGTGTTGTAAACTGGTTTGACTTGATTTTAGCTCTTTCAGATGTTGGTACTATGCAATGATTGCATATTTACATCCATTTTTCTGTCATTACTAACATGAAATGTAAATCTGACATGCTTTTCAAAATCCCATTCCAAGAACTTTTTCACAGCAAAACGTTACGAGAAAAACATCTCTATAAAAAGAGAATTAAAATTCCCCTTAAAAAGCAACTTTGTTGCATTCGAAATTTCAGAGGTTTGTCGTTCTATTAAAAGAGCATGAGATCATAGTGGTATTTGTCACAATTTCCATGGACTAAATAACTAGTCCATATCTAAACCTCAGCAGTTTGTTCTTGCATCTTGCTGTGATGCTATAAAAACATGCATTCAAGCCAAGTATTTCCTGTCCGTCCTTCCCGAACCTAAATATATTTATTGCAATACTTCTTGGGATTTTAAGCCTTATACCTTTGCAGTTTAAAAAGCGTTAAATAAATCATAGATCATGACAATACGTTTGCGTTCGCCAGCTATCGTGTAACGCATTCAGGGTGAAGTCTGTTTCTTAAAGGCAAATTCATCCCAGTATCCGCACCTCTACGGCTGATACCTGAACTTTAATAAATGATTAATGCAAAGGCCTCACTTGCAATGCAGTAACTTATAAATATTCACACAGTGCCTTGTTCTGTACTTCAGAAAGCGCAAAAACAGAGCCTTTCTTCCTGTAAACCAAAACACGTTATTTTTTTGCAGAATTGGCAACAATTACATCATTCAGTCGCTTTACATGAAACACATGTGTCGAGTATCCTGAAAGAGGTACGTTTACAAATGACTTTTTGCAATGCAACGTGTGAGTCCGTTCGACCTCGTACACTTCCAGACTGTAACCTCTGTGCTCCTGTGCTGCTTTCCAGAATGTGGCTTGTGATCTTTGGCAGACTCGGTCTAATATGAGTTACACAAGCGTATGAAGTTATACTATACAGACAGCAGCTATTGCGCAGCACCTTTTGCAGACAGTAGGATTTGCTGTGATAGTACCAAATATAAAATGGTATGTTATTTTTCTAACTTTAGTCGAGAGCATTTTTAGTGTTTACCTTCTTCTTTTTACTGTATTTTGCAATAATCACCTTTTTCTTTCGTCTTTTGTTAACACGATAACAGATTATGCTTGTTGCCTTATAGATAATAGTATGTATTTATCTTGACGAGGCACGCGAGGCCTGTTCCAGCGAGATCTGGATCCTTTACCGCGGTAAAGCACACATGAATCAAACGCTCACTGTCTGCCAGACTGTACTCTCTCTACTTCCACCCAAATCATTTGGGAGGGGAAGGAAAGAAAGGCAACTTTTTATTTATTTGTCTTTTTTGACGGTTCATTTGAACATGTTTAACATTCAAGATGCACATTCATTCTTTATATGCTAATTGAAATGAAAAAAATAAATACAATTAAATGACTTCAACATTTTACTTTGGTGTTGTGATTATTTAAAGTTTGAACTGACTATGTATATTCATTTAGCATTTGCAAAATTAGCATAACATTAAAACTTTTTAACTATATCTCTATATTTTGCTGCGTTCTTAGTCGTTTTAATTGCACTTGCCAATCAATCCCCCAAAGCGTCGCCCACTCATATTTGCTTGTGTTTATTTGTATTCTTTTAGCGACAGTCTCCACTTAGCCCTGAGCTTTATTAGCTGCCAGCGTGTCACACTCCTGCCCCAGGGTCCGCGTCCGGCTTATTCCCTCCAGGAAAGACATCGGCAAGGGGACTATTTCCTCTCATTCTAATGAATTCCTCAAGGAGAGCAGTTCAATTTCATCACTGGAAATTGCTCCCTTGAAACTGGCAGAACAACGAAAACAAACTTAAGTAAACATCACAATTGATATCGGGCTTGTTGTTTCCACCTCTTGTAAGCTGCTGTCTTTACCCAGACTAGTCTGGTGTCGATATTAGTTGTAAAAAAGGCTTCTGGTGAGTTCTTTTTTTATTTGTTGTCTGTGTACAGTGTACGTTTTGCTATTAGAAAACAGTTGCAGGTATCCATCTAGTGGCGGTACAGTCTAACTGCACTCCACTGACTGTAAGAGCTCTGAATGGATGCTTCTTTCTGTTGTACAGCTCACATATTGCTAAACAACAGGCATTGCTAGACAGTTTATACAGTGGAATTGAAGGGCTTAAAGTCGTTTGTTTCAGTCATGGAATACCTGAAAAATATCAGGAATATGTAAGATATTTTTAATATCAGTGTTTTCTGTCCCTAGAACGGTAATGGGGATTTTGTCATTATTTTTAATATGTCATTTTTGCTATTTTGACACATTCAACAAATGTAAAAAGTTTTTTTGTTTTTAAGAAATTAATACTTTCCAAAAAAGGACTTATTTAACAAACAATACACTAAAACAACAAGGCCCCATTTTTATTATGGTTTTATCGTATATATATATATATATATATATATATATGTAAAGATCAATAAGAATCCATTTAAATATAAATAACATTTCACAGTCAGTAAGTTTTTTTTTTTTTTAAGAAATTAATATTTTTATTCAGGATGCATTAAAATTAATCAAAATTGACAGTAAATACATTTATTTTAAATTTCAAATCAGCATATTAGAATGATTTCTGAAGGATCATATGACACTGAAGACTGGAGTAATGATGCTGAAAATTCATCCCCCAAAGCGTCGCCCACTCATATTTGCTTGTGTTTATTTGTATTCTTTTAGCGACAGTCTCCACTTAGCCCTGAGCTTTATTAGCTGCCAGCGTGTCACACTCCTGCCCCAGGGTCCGCGTCCGGCTTATTCCCTCCAGGAAAGACATCGGCAAGGGGACTATTTCCTCTCATTCTAATGAATTCCTCAAGGAGAGCAGTTCAATTTCATCACTGGAAATTGCTCCCTTGAAACTGGCAGAACAACGAAAACAAACTTAAGTAAACATCACAATTGATATCGGGCTTGTTGTTTCCACCTCTTGTAAGCTGCTGTCTTTACCCAGACTAGTCTGGTGTCGATATTAGTTGTAAAAAAGGCTTCTGGTTTTGTTCTTTTTTTATTTGTTGTCTGTGTACAGTGTACGTTCTGCTATTAGAAAACAGTTGCAGGTATCCATCTAGTGGCGGTACAGTCTAACTGCACTCCACTGACTGTAAGAGCTCTGAATGGATGCTTCTTTCTGTTGTACAGCTCACATATTGCTAAACAACAGGCATTGCTAGACAGTTTATACAGTGGAATTGAAGGGCTTAAAGTCGTTTGTTTCAGTCATGGAATACCTGAAAAATATCAGGAATATGTAAGATATTTTTAATATCAGTGTTTTCTGTCCCTAGAACGGTAATGGGGATTTTGTCATTATTTTTAATATGTCATTTTTGCTATTTTGACACATTCAACAAATGTAAAAAGTTTTTTTGTTTTTAAGAAATTAATACTTTCCAAAAAAGGACTTATTTAACAAACAATACACTAAAACAACAAGGCCCCATTTTTATTATGGTTTTATCTAATATATATATATATATATATATATATATATATATATGTGTGTGTATATATATATATATATATATATATATATGTAAAGATCAATAAGAATCCATTTAAATATAAATAACATTTCACAGTCAGTAAGTTTTTTTTTTTTTTAAGAAATTAATATTTTTATTCAGGATGCATTAAAATTAATCAAAATTGACAGTAAATACATTTATTTTAAATTTCAAATCAGCATATTAGAATGATTTCTGAAGGATCATATGACACTGAAGACTGGAGTAATGATGCTGAAAATTCAGCTTTGATCACAAGAATAAATTACATTTTATAATATATTAAACGAAAACAGTGCTTTTTAAATTGCAAAAAATTTCAAAATATTACTGCTTTTACTGTATTTTTGATCAAATACTTAACCTCAAACTTTTAACTGTAGCGTGTTTTGTAGCTACACACTTTGAAAATATGTATTGGCTCTCAAGCCAACTTATGACTGAATCATTTTTCAGTGAATTGGTTGATTTAGTTCTCAAATCTGTGTGAATGATTCATTAGCATATTGTCCTGAATCAAAATCGTTCATGAGTAACTGGAATAGTGATGAAAATGTGCTTATTTTGTGGTAGCATATGTTTTGTAACGTCCAACAATTGCATCAGTGAGTCTCCAGAAATTGAGATTTTTTTTAGGCGTCCACAAAACATGTTCCAAAGCAGTGTAGACCTGTTATTGAACAGTATGCTAGTTGTTACCCGCTGATCCATTGTACACTTTGTTGGCAGAATGCACAGACACTGAGAGATGTCACTACAGAAGCCCAACTGACTCAGATGTTTTTACCTTTTGCACCAAGGCCAAATATATTCTCTTTTCCTTAAGATCCAGGTGCTTGGTTCAGCTCTCTATATCTGTCTGTTGCCAGAGGGACCAGCACTTGTAACATGTCCCTTCTGCATTGGCAGCAGATTCAGCTGCTGGCAGCATTTTCATAGATTTTTTTTGCCTGTATTTCGGCAAGAAAAACGTGCCGTTTCTCTTTAGGTCTGGTTCTTGAGGCGAGGTTCACCTTGTTCTTGGTGTTTGAAGTGGCCGGGAAGCTGACGCTTTATTGGCCAATTGTGTGGTCAGCAGAGAGTGACAGTCTTTGAGCCAAACTTTGTCCAAGTTTGGAGTTGTGAGTGCAGATGGGACAACAAATGAGTCATAGTTGGGGCAACAAAAAAAAAACAAGTAGGCAGAATCCGGGTTCCTCACTGTTCATTTCCCCTGTGGACATGCATGGAGGAAAATAGCTAGAGCATCTCAGGATAGAATGATTTCTGAAGGATCATATGACACTGAAGACTGGAGTAATGATGCTGAAAATTCAGCTTTGATCACAAGAATAAATTACATTTTATAATATATTAAACGAAAACAGTGCTTTTTAAATTGCAAAAAATTTCAAAATATTACTGCTTTTACTGTATTTTTGATCAAATACTTAACCTCAAACTTTTAACTGCAGCGTGTTTTGTAGCTACACACTTTGAAAATATGTATTGGCTCTCAAGCCAACTTATGACTGAATCATTTTTCAGTGAATTGGTTGATTTAGTTCTCAAATCTGTGTGAATGATTCATTAGCATATTGTCCTGAATCAAAATCGTTCATGAGTAACTGGAATAGTGATGAAAATGTGCTTATTTTGTGGTAGCATATGTTTTGTAACGTCCAACAATTGCATCAGTGAGTCTCCAGAAATTGAGATTTTTTTTAGGCGTCCACAAAACATGTTCCAAAGCAGTGTAGACCTGTTATTGAACAGTATGCTAGTTGTTACCCGCTGATCCATTGTACACTTTGTTGGCAGAATGCACAGACACTGAGAGATGTCACTACAGAAGCCCAACTGACTCAGATGTTTTTACCTTTTGCACCAAGGCCAAATATATTCTCTTTTCCTTAAGATCCAGGTGCTTGGTTCAGCTCTCTATATCTGTCTGTTGCCAGAGGGACCAGCACTTGTAACATGTCCCTTCTGCATTGGCAGCAGATTCAGCTGCTGGCAGCATTTTCATAGATTTTTTTTGCCTGTATTTCGGCAAGAAAAACGTGCCGTTTCTCTTTAGGTCTGGTTCTTGAGCCGAGGTTCACCTTGTTCTTGGTGTTTGAAGTGGCCGGGAAGCTGACGCTTTATTGGCCAATTGTGTGGTCAGCAGAGAGTGACAGTCTTTGAGCCAAACTTTGTCCAAGTTTGGAGTTGTGAGTGCAGATGGGACAACAAATGAGTCATAGTTGGGGCAACAAAAAAAAAACAAGTAGGCAGAATCCGGGTTCCTCACTGTTCATTTCCCCTGTGGACATGCATGGAGGAAAATAGCTAGAGCATCTCAGGATTTTTTTTTCTTTATTGAAAGGATTTGTGCTTTGAAACATGAAATATCAATAGCATGCAGGTTTGAAATAGCTTGTGGCGCATGCTTGGCAACTTTAAACCAATTAGTTTGTGAGGGGAATAGAATTATCAAGGGATGATCTCCAAACATCCACCATTCAAACCGTTGATCTTTTTTTTTTATTATTTGAAAAGTTTTCTCCAAAATGCTATATCTGGCAATATCTTAGAACTGCGGTTTCTAAGGAAAAAAGAACAACAGCGAGTAAACTCTGCCTTATGTATGGTTAATGATTCTGTTTTTACTTTCCTTTTGTTTTTTATTGGGTCATTCTACAAAACGCGTTCCCTCATATACATGCATGTAAAAAATGACTTCAGCGATGAATATCTGATTCCAGCTTTTACTTTATCACTGTAGAAATTTCTACACATGTCAACAAAACCTAACATTTGGTCTTTAACATATATTTTTATATTTTGTTTGACAGACTGAAGGACTTGGAGTTATTTGTCAACACTGTTACCATTTTTATTTTTATTTTTTACTGTGTCAGAATGTAATTATCATCCTTGAAAACTTTGCTTTCTGAAACAAGCAAGTCTGCTTTTTGATGCTTTATCTTATGTTTTGTCATGTTTTTAGTTTGGGAATATTCGTAACGTCAACTCTGTTACTGTTTTTATATATAGTAAACAAGTGATAATATAATGGTGATATTTCTACAAATATACACTTTTTTTGAAGGACGTTGAAGTTTCACCACAAGACAAAAAATGTCAACTCCGTTACTGTCAACCCTTTTACCTTTTTGAAGTTATGCTTAAACATATATTAGAATTTGATTATTTATCTTGAGATGACAATGCAATGTATTAACATTTAATCACATAATTTTTTTGACAATGTTTAAAATCATAAGTTTCATGTTTAAAATCATGTTAAAACAACCATTAAAACCTCTGTTTACTTACATGACAGTAATCTATGAGCTGACATTTGTAGGCATACTACACACACATATGCATAGACAGTGTTGTTGTCCATGTATTCTTATGTATTATGCATGTCTTTTTTTTTTTCTTTTTTTCCCCCAGTGGAAGCATTGGGTAATATATGGACATCTGTGGTAAACCTTAGCAAAGGAGAAAAAAAAAGGCAACCCTCTAAGTGGGACCCATAAACATTTAAATAGCATCTCCTGGTATATTTAGCCCATGTTGCCCATCCAAGAAAGCATCTCTAGAACCTTCTGGAGTTTTTGTTAACTAACTATTGGAAGCAAATGCTAGGTTGAGGTTTCAAAAGAAATCTGATCCAGAGAGTGTCTTTACAGGTGGTTTTTACCCACAGCTGCTTTGAATTCTGAAGCCTTTCCAACCAAAATGTCACATCCCATCCTGTTGCCTCCCTCCATCAAGCTGTGAATGAGAAAAAAAAGTAAATCGACTTGCTTGCTTAAGCATGAAAAGAGAATGTTTGCCATTATTTTCTTCTGGAGTGTAAAGTAATTAAAATCATTCTGAGTCTGAAAAAATCATTAACAAGAGATATACAGGGTTCATCTTGTAAGCTGTATGTAAATTGTAATGGTGGAGCATTGATATGTGATTAAAAAAAAAAAAATTGTATGCAAATGAAATCTGCAATGCATTAACTGATCATACTTGCTTGGTTATTAAGATTTTGTCATTTCATTCAGGTTTATGGTACTTTTTTGAATGATTGAAGTAATGGTTTTTATTTTATCCGACCGCACTCACAAATGAAAATGTAAAAGTAATGTTCATTTTCACACATCTTTTTGTTTTAGGCATAGTTTTTGTCTTTTGATGAATATATGCTTTAAATGTAGTGTTATTGTAATATTGTGTTGTCACATTTGTTCATTTATGTTAATGTTTGGAGTTGACGGCAACACAGCTGGAGATAGCTGAAGTTTGCACTGACAATGTTTCTTAGAACAAAATGACTTTGTATGTACTCCATCACAAGCAACTGCAAAAGATGGCTGATGACCTTGTGAGTCCTTTGTTGAGAAGAATACAGCTTTGAAATCACGTTCAAAGTGGTTTGGAGTTGACGGCAACACAGCTGGAGATAGCTGAAGTTTGCACCGACAATGTTTCTTAGAACAAAATGACTTTGTATGTACTCCATCACAAGCAACTGCAAAAGACTAAAGTAACTACAGACTGCTAGTATTACACCTGCATTATGATGTAAGAGAAGTTTAATCACTTTGATCATTTTTGTTTTACTTCATTGTAAGGTAAATGTATATAAAACACCTGTAGTGTATAAAGGTACAGCAAGTTAACACACTGATTTTCAACTAAAATTGTTATCACTCTTTATGACATTTTGAGGTGTTGAGTGTGAAATGCATGTAATATGCATTTATGCAAATACATGAACATGGAAATTATTCCTTGAATTCATTTAAAGGCCAGCATTTGCATACAGAGTCATAATTAACTATTTACAACTTCGGTCCCAATGAGCATACTGAATGTGGATATTTATCATAATGGTCCACCAACCCCCTTCCAATTAAGTATGCCGCATGTAATCGCTTCCACCGCAACAGAACCTCGGACTCTCCCTGTGTTTGTCTGAAATGATCCAGAGAGTTAAAAGTTTGAGGGGAGGCACCAGAATTGACTCTCAGCGCCTAACCTTTCCGACAGTTTCCCCTGTGTGCATGCGAGAACGGGTAAAAAGTTGCCCTGATTAGTTTACGGTTTACTCAAAAATCAGCATAATAAAGCATTTGACTAGGATGAAGAGATCAAACATCCTCTGCTTGTTTACGATCGCTCTGCAGAGATGCCACGTCACCTCCTCTCTGACCCTGAGGCACGGAGTCACTTAATGCACTGCGTTTCCATCCTGAGCTCCCATTTCGCCGGCAACCAGCAGCGCAGGAGTTCCCGATGGAGGCCGGATAGAGCGCAGCCCCTCCAGGCAGTCCTGGGGTGCAGTTACCCCCGGCATGTGTCTCTGCATGGTAATGAAAATGGGATGCACCACCATGAAGTAGATGGAGGAGCAAGGCTACTCACCAAGGACTGACCCATGGTTCAGAGGGCAGGAGACTGGCGCAGTGGGAAGAGCCCCTTCGCTCGCTGATCAGAGGAACTGTGCCTTGGATGCGATGCTGAAGGCAACTCTGAGAGGGAGAGAGAAAAAAACCTGATTAGATGTTGCTGTCGTCGCCCATGCAGCTAGCTGGAAAGCCTTTTTCTTATTCTGGGGCTTGTTTGTTTCTTGCCCCCTCTGAGCCTTTTGTCATCCTCAGACAGCGACGAATGCAAGTTCTCTGTGGTGTGGGGCTTTGCTCGTAATTAGCTGAAAGTTCTCAGAGACTTGACAGGAAGAAAGTGTGGCAGAAGCTCAGAGTGTTCGCTTGTTTATCGTTTCCTCTTTTTTGCCCCAAAATCTTTCTCTGAAAAAATCAAAAACACTTTCGCTCCAAGACTTTAAGACTGAATTTAAACTCTTTATTTCATCTGGAGCATAGAGTTTTATGGTTAGTTACAGTATCAAAAGTGTATAAACTGAGCAGTCCTTTTCGGTCCAGAAAACAAACTTTTCTCACAAGAAGTTTTGGTGCGCAACTCCATACGTTTGATTGCGGCAGTATTTCCTGCATTTCACACAGTTTACATGCAAAACAAAGTCGATAGGATAGCACAGGGACATCATTTATAGATTCTGAAGTGTCTACATCTCTCATTATCTGCTTCTTCGGTTATACAAAGATCTCGAGTTGTCAGATGTGTTCATCCCGTCTGAAGTTTGTACAGAATTAACAAGTAAAATAAACAGAGCTTTTTTATTTTTATCATTGCTCTTTGGATATGAACCAAGTCTTTGCCCTATAACTAAACTTGCTTGCTTTTATTAGATGATATTCACAAGTGATGCAATATGCTGGTCTTTATGAGTCTATCCTAAAGTGCCCAGTGAGGAATAAACGTATTTTCCCTGAATCCAGATCTTGAAGGCAAAAGTGAAGGGCAAGGGTAAGTTTTAACTCCTCTAAGGCCACTTTAAGCAGCTTAATGTCAAAATAACAACATTCATCCAGTCTCATGCCTAATAACACAAGGGAATGTCAACATGCACTATTTGTACAAGAATTCTGACACTTCCAAAACTAAGGGCTCTAATACTGCTTAAATAGGCACTGGTGTTACCGACAGTTTCCCCTGTGTGCATGCGAGAACGGGTAAAAAGTTGCCCTGATTAGTTTACGGTTTACTCAAAAATCAGCATAATAAAGCATTTGACTAGGATGAAGAGATCAAACATCCTCTGCTTGTTTACGATCGCTCTGCAGAGATGCCACGTCACCTCCTCTCTGACCCTGAGGCACGGAGTCACTTAATGCACTGCGTTTCCATCCTGCGCTCCCATTTCGCCGGCAACCAGCAGCGCAGGAGTTCCCGATGGAGGCCGGATAGAGCGCAGCCCCTCCAGGCAGTCCTGGGGTGCAGTTACCCCCGGCATGTGTCTCTGCATGGTAATGAAGATGGGATGCACCACCATGAAGTAGATGGAGGAGCAAGGCTACTCACCAAGGACTGACCCATGGTTCAGAGGGCAGGAGACTGGCGCAGTGGGAAGAGCCCCTTCGCTTGCTGATCAGAGGAACTGTGCCTTGGATGCGATGCTGAAGGCAACTCTGAGAGAGAGAGAAAAAAACCTGATTAGATGTTGCTGTCGTCGCCCATGCAGCTAGCTGGAAAGCCTTTTTCTTATTCTGGGGCTTGTTTGTTTCTTGCCCCCTCTGAGCCTTTTGTCATCCTCAGACAGCGACGAATGCAAGTTCTCTGTGGTGTGGGGCTTTGCTCGTAATTAGCTGAAAGTTCTCAGAGACTTGACAGGAAGAAAGTGTGGCAGAAGCTCAGAGTGTTCGCTTGTTTATCGTTTCCTCTTTTTTGCCCCAAAATCTTTCTCTGAAAAAATCAAAAACACTTTCGCTCCAAGACTTTAAGACTGAATTTAAACTCTTTATTTCATCTGGAGCATAGAGTTTTATGGTTAGTTACAGTATCAAAAGTGTATAAACTGAGCAGTCCTTTTCGGTCCAGAAAACAAACTTTTCTCACAAGAAGTTTTGGTGCGCAACTCCATACGTTTGATTGCGGCAGTATTTCCTGCATTTCACACAGTTTACATGCAAAACAAAGTCGATAGGCTAGCACAGGGACATCATTTATAGATTCTGAAGTGTCTACATCTCTCATTATCTGCTTCTTCGGTTATACAAAGATCTCGAGTTGTCAGATGTGTTCATCCCGTCTGAAGTTTGTACAGAATTAACAAGTAAAATAAACAGAGCTTTTTTTTTTTATCATTGCTCTTTGGATATGAACCAAGTCTTTGCCCTATAACTAAACTTGCTTGCTTTTATTAGATGATATTCACAAGTGATGCAATATGCTGGTCTTTATGAGTCTATCCTAAAGTGCCCAGTGAGGAATAAACTTATTTTCCCTGAATCCAGATCTTGAAGGCAAAAGTGAAGGGCAAGGGTAAGTTTTAACTCCTCTAAGGCCACTTTAAGCAGCTTAATGTCAAAATAACAACATTCATCCAGTCTCATGCCTAATAACACAAGGGAATGTCAACATGCACTATTTGTACAAGAATTCTGACACTTCCAAAACTAAGGGCTCTAATACTGCTTAAATAGGCACTGGTGTTAAACTTCCTTACACTTGTGCTGTTACAGAACAGACTACCCAGGGTCTAGAAGGTGCTCCAGGCATGTACATCAAGAGAAGAAGGGGCAGACCTCACTGTGAATGTGTGATATTACGGCCAGGCTTGCCTACCAATAGAGGCCGGCCCGTACCCCGACAGTGCAATCTCCCGGCACAAAGGATGGTCCTGCCGCAGCTTTCCAGCCCCATTAGCACCCGAGCGTCAAGGCAAAGCTCCAGAACCTCATTCATTATTCATCGGTGCGCAGGCAGAGGCCCTGATAAATTCTCGCTTTAAGTGACAATGAGTGACAGAGCCTGGGGTTTTTTATGGCCATCCCCTCCCTGCCGCCAGTGGCGCGCTGGCCAAAGGTCCAGCCTGATCCTCCGCTAATGACCGGTATGATGTATGTGCAGCGATGCGCAGGCTGACACCGGTGCTCTACCGTCCCGCTCCCCCAGTCCCACACCGGGGGTAAGCTCCATCCCATCCCGGGAGCTCACCAGGCCATGGAAACTCCTCATTAGCTGGGACGCACAGGGTTAACCTGGAGGGAAGGTGATAAGGTAAGGGGATGGAGGGTGAAAGTAGGGTTTTGGTCGTGCTGGTGGGACAGTCATCTAATTTTACATTTTGCCATGGGATTGCAATGCACCCTCACATAGACCACCTACCCTCACTTTCGGTGGATGTTAAATCCCTAATAAGTCCCAACAACTTTAAAATACCATTTATGGTTCAGAAATGCATGACCTTGTACAAGTAGACAACATTTAACATCTCAGTGTGGATATGTAGTTAGTACTGTCATTGTTTTTCTGTGGATTTCTGTAGAAATTTCTCGGTATCTGTAACAATACGGTGAGTATTGATTTGCTCAGGGTTTGGTATTGAAACTTCAAACGCATTTCAACATTTTATTCTATTTTAACTTTCAGCTGGAGAAGGGGAGGGGTCCTTAGCCTCTGTTTGTATCTGTATGTCTCCAGTGATATCGATTGAATTGGATTTTAGCCCCTCTTCTTTGCTGAAGACAAATGCTTTCAGTGGAACAAAGGCTGCATACTGTGTGTGGCTAGCTTTTTAGAGCCAAATCTCTGGGGTGCAGCCAATGTATCTTAAAAAAAAAAAGATATTTCTCGGGGGAATGCTTTGCCATTCCAAGGTTCTGATGTAGTCCTTGCTTCTTATGCTTGTCCTTATTGTAATGTTGTTAAATAGGTGTTTTAATATGGGAACTTGTTTCTAGTGTATTTAATTGGGAAAATACTCAAGGCCAGACAATAAAAAAACGTTAGGTTATAAGGTGTTTTTATTATGAGATATGAAAGTTACATTAAATGTGATGTAGTTTTCTTTCCGTGTAAGAAGAATTTCTATTTCTTAGTTTCATGTGCAAATCAAGCTGATGATATAAGCTCATGTATGTTCGCTTTAGCCATGACAAAGAACAAACACATTAGTTTATTCTAGTCTTGTCTCTGTTTCATCTCTGATATGTCATCCAGTCAAGAGAATTCTATTACCAAATCCCTCGGGCAGCCAGGGAATGTTCTCCTGGTACCTCGCTTATTTTGCTAGCACTAGTGTCTTACTCTACTGATTAGTAAGCTAACAAACTATTTTAATAAAACAAGCACATTCAAAGAACTGGGAAAGGCTGCCATCAAGTAATTTTGTCATCTTGATTCTGATTGGTTGACGAACATTCCAAGTTTCTTGCCTAATCTGACACTGAAAATTTCTAGTGATCAGTGGAAGGTGTATGAATTACTTGCAATAGAAAAAGTCAAAATAATGTGTGTATGTGGTACTGTGTGCTTGCTTTTGACTGACACATTCCACCTTTACTTGAGAGAGAAATGGGGAAGAACTGAATGAGTAGAGCTGCCTTGTCAGAAGATATAGAAGATTAATACCTCTGGAGAGTCCGCTAGCATACCTGCTTTTGCTGTTTGGTCAGGAATATTATAGTGCAGCCCAGGAAAGCGCAATAGTATGTATATATTTAAAAATAGATGTATACATCAAAGTGCATTCAAGATGTTTGGAATCCCTTGTGGCATATTCTTTGCCTCTCATTCTTTTTCACATTCAATTGCTCTTTCTCCATTTCTTTGGTAATAGAAGAGATTACCAGATCTTGATTAGTGTCGCACATGAATAAGGTTTGCTGTTGTGCAGGGAGTTGACATGAATGTATCCTTTGATCTGGAATTTTAATGACCACCTTTAGTGTTCAAATGATTTTCCAAGGTATGCCGACAATGAGGTACTCTTGGTTTCCATGTCCGACTGGTCAGCTATGTTTGTCCTATTCATCTGTGGCGCTTATGGTTCTGCCACCATACGCTACAGCTGTGTTAATGTTGTACAGAGGAACTCTCAAGCTGATTGGACATTTCTTGGCCCTCAAAACTGTGCCATGGCTACCTCCTTAGAAATTTCAACTCATTTTAGAGATGCACAAGACTCGATGCTCTGTGCTGATGAGATTCTCATTCCCTTGGGAACCAGTAGCTACACAATGTCAGTGCTATCTATCTATCTATCTATCTATCTATCTATCTATCTATCTATCTGTCTATCTATCTATCTATGAACAATAGCATTTTTGCAACACAATACTAGATGTTCAAAAGCTGTAGCTGTAGTTTTCCCCCATCCTGTCATCAAATCAACACATTTTCCTTTATCAGCGGTTGGTATTTACCACCTGCCTATTTGTGTGCATGAAGTGTAATTTACCCATGTTAAAATGTTTAAGCAGGTCTGTATACATAATGACACTTTGACAGGTCTGTGGTGGTTTTTATCGGTTTCATGGCATGTAGCCAGTCAGAGGACAGAAGAAGGTGTTTTAAAATCTCTTTATCATCATCTCCACCCTGATGAGAAACAGTGAAAGTTCATATTTGTAATGTCACATTTATAGCCCTCTGACTGTGTGTGTGCAGGTGGAACAGGATAAAGACAAGCACATCACACACAGCCCTGTGCCCTCTGGTGCATCATGGGAGAGGAGAGGGGCTTCAGGGCGCAACTCCGTCGCTTTAGGCTGTCCTTGTTAGGAAGCTGTCAATCAAAAAGAAGACCTGGCGAACTTGCCTCACCATGCTGTAACCTTCGGGAAGAGAGAGATCGAGGAATATATATAATATATATTTCCTGAAGAAGCCGATTTAAGCTCAGACCTGCTGCACTAAAAATCAGAGGCCTCAAGATGGGAAAATGTGGCTGATGACCCTTTTAAAAGGCGGATGAGGGGGTTCATGCAGATATGTAAAAAAAAACACAGGTCACCCTCAGTGGCAAAATTAGACATCGACACAGTCATGGATGCACACTGCCATCCAGTGGTGAAGGGCTAGAACTTCACTCCATCATTTCTTATACCTGGTATTAGGATTTGGAGGGAAGTGTCTCACATTATTTTGACTACATCACTTTCTGCGTTCATGTTTTATTTCAGTTGATAAAATGCAAAATAATAAGCTGTTAAGTTGCAGATAAGTAAGAAGTTAGAAAGTCATACTTAAGAGCTTCTATATGTATATATGCATGTGCTTAAAAATGCACGTAACCGCAAAGTTTAAAACGCTTGTTTTAGATCAGTGGTTTATTGACAGGTGAGTAGGCGGTCTTTTAATGCATGGGACGTATCAAGACAGATACCGTCTACAAATGCAATAGTCAGATGCGTTTTTGAATACCTCGTATAGCCTACATAGTTATTATTACATTAAATTATTGCATATATTTGACATTTACATTTATGCATTTAGCAGACGCTTTTATCCAAAGCGACTTACAGTGCATTCAGGCTATAATAATTTTTTTTTTACCAGTTTGGAAAAAACAAAACAAAAATTTGGGTATTTGACCAGTGCATGATTATTTTTGGAGTGCATAGAAGCATTTACTGCCTTAGGCGATATTTGCAGGGTAGTTTATATGGATTTTGTTTCCCTTTTCTACCTTTTTTCGTTTCTCTCTGTTCCGCAAACAACTACAACCGCGAGGTGGTGTCACGTGCCATCGCAGATCGCTCGCAATGGACGTAAATACCAGGGCTGCGTTCAGCCCCGACAAAACGCTGCAAAACGTTTTTAAACGGAAACGGTGGTGCATTGAACACACTGTTCTGATGAGGCAAGAGTTGCAACTATGGCAGCTGAGAAGGCCATTCTTTGTGTTCTTTTTGAAGAATTTTTTAATATTTTTGGAATATAAATTGTATTTATACTGCAAAATACGCTCGATGTTACGGTCACTACCCTTGCCATCCAGAATAAAAGAGAACATCCCAATCGAGTGAAGGGATTTGTGCAAACTGTGGTTCCTAATTATTGTGATCCAACATTTGCCTCGCATTTCAGGATGAAAAGACAAACATTTTTAAGGTGAAGGATAATCCACTTCTTACCTCCGAGACTGTGTTATGATCTATATGACCTTATTATTTTTATTGTATTAGGCTTATCATTATTGCTGATCACTGTTGTTGTGCTATGTTATTGTAATATTTACCATTATATAATCAGAGGAGTAGGCCTATAGAAAAGTTTATGAAAGTGTCACTCCACAATACAATAGCAAAATATATAACTATGTATAGTATTTTTATGTTACATTAATCAGTGTCTAGCACACCTTCCTGAGGAAAGGATATGGACCAGAAGACATTGCAATTACTAAATGATATTTAGACAGACTTAAAGAAGTTCCAGATCTATACTTGTGCTCGTATTACTTCAGTTATTTTGCCTTTAATGTAAATAAACATGTGCAAACAATATAGGCTACTTGCTCTTGTGAATTTATTTTGATGTTAGGATTACATTGTGCCAGCTGTCTCTTTAATACCGCGTGGTTTATATACATGTTGCTGCTGATTGGGCTGACATTTTTGACACACCCACCAAACAAGAGAAAACGTATTTCAAACCCCGATGCACACCGTTGCACACCGTTTCCAGGAAACATGTCGTTCAAACCGGAAACCGTAGCAAAACGTTGCGCACCGGTTTGAGCTTGAACTTGCCCCTGGTGTGAACATGTTGTCATAAACCTACCTGATGGGGTTTAAAATTTTTTATTTTTTTTTGTAAAAATGCCCTGAAAATGTCATCGACATAGTTAGAAACAGCTGTCCACATGCAGGAACTTTTGTTCTTACTAAACTATTTCTTGTGCAAGGAAGTGAAACAACTCCTGTCCTCTCGTCACCATCCGTGTTCTTGTAAACGAACGAAACTTGAGCTTCTTTTAAAAAAAAAAACCCCCCAGTGAATGCAAATCAGCGTCCAGACATTTTTAACACCAATAATGGTGCAAAAATTGAAGGAAACTTCACACACGGTATATCTCACTCACACATCTATTTCCTCATTTCTGTGAACTTAATTCTTATTGAGAAGACCCATTTTGCTTTGCATCAAATAGCTAATGTTAAATAACACATAATTTACTATACCATGAGAAACTAATTGTTTTCACACCTGAGCAATTTATATTCACAGTAATTTGGTGAATTAATTTTGTATATAGTTGTTTTGAATACTTAGTGCTTTATTGCCCTTAATATAAAAAAAAATGTTCTGGGTTTGATACATGTTGGACTGGGTGTTACAAACAGTAAACTATAAGTGGTTCAGATCAAATGTTTATAATAAAACAGGTATTAGCATTTTTTTGCTAAGACTAGCATCACTATCACTACTACTAATTCTTATGGAAAGGGTTTTTCCTGTTGTTTATATTATTGTTTGATCTCATTTTGGTGGAAAAATCGCACTATGCATAAAAACAAAAATACAATATTAAATTCAACTCGACCATTAGCCTACTAATTTAAGAAACTAATATTTCATTGACTCTCTCCCACATTAAGATGTGGTATTAATAGTAAGTAAAATAAAAATACATAACTTCCTTAAAGGCTATATTAATATAGTACAACAATACATTTTGTTAGTTGTTTTGCTGTTTCTCCATTCACCTTGAAGGGAGCCTGGAAAAGGTTGAAGATCCCAATTTTAAGAGATTAGGATTTTATGTTTGATAAAAAGTGTTTTATAGTCTGTGAGAATGTCATATTACATCCTTTGAAAAAGGTTTTCTGCATTTCTGTTGTGTCATCTTGGTGCTCAGGTTGTGCAGGCGCCCCAGTGTGTTTCACGTCCTGCCGTGACCTCCATTCTTCACATGACCTCATAAGGATGCCAGCTGCATTGTCAGGAACCTCCACATGTCTTTGGTAGGTAAGAAATGAAGCTTGCATGAAATAAAAGATCTGACAACATAAAGATGTCCTCATATGGAATCATTGCCCGTGGGAACAAGTAGCTGTTTAAGATAACGTCTGAGCATTTTCACTTTCTACGGTGTAAATCCAGAGATTTCACCATGGCGAAGGAGAGCAAAGAGGAAGAGGCCATAGTTTGTGTAATTTTGTGGTGTGGCGTTCCTCGGGCCTGTTCATACTGCAGCTGCAGCACGCTTAGGCCACGCCTCTTCAGTTTCACATACTTAAATGCTTGGTAGTTTAAAAATAGAGATTTCATCAGCCGCTGTCACGCCACTGATCCTATGATGTTCGTGCTTTCTTCAAATAGATTGACAATAATAACCAAGCTGGTGTGCTGTAGACCATCAGCTGACCATGATATACAAGGGGGAAATGGTTATATAGTTTTAACATCACTGATAATTAATTTCCCATATTTACACTGCACACTAAAAGTATATACGTCTGATTGATTAGCAAGACATAGTACGCTAATTTTGATGCATGCTACTATATCTGAGTAGGTGCTACACTTGATGAGGAACAAACTTTGTGACTGTAAAAAAAAAGTACATTCCATAAAGTATAAATGAAATTTGTACGTACCTCACGGGCATGTTGTGTACTACAAATCTTAAAAGTATATTTCTAAAAATTGCACTTCCAGATAAAGTAATATTAATGAAATAAAGGACTTAAGTACACTTTAAAAAATATGCTAAATTAAAAGTTTTACTTTAAAGTACATTTTAAATCATTAATATAATAATTTGTCCTTATCCTTTAAAGAATTGCACTGTATGTTGATGTGTTGGCTAACATACTAAAGCACATGTAAAGTACTTTATTTTAACTGTAGTGTGTTATTCAATATTACATCTAAAGTTCATATATTTTAAATGTACTAAATTGCTACCTCATCCACAAATGTGCAATTACAAATATATTTAAATACCTGGTATATAAGCTTCAATAGAAATTACATTTAAGTATATTTTAGTTTGCAGTAAATGCTTGTCAGTAAATTCAATAGAGGTAATTATGAAATGACATATGAAGATATACTTGTGTGGGCCAAAAAAAAAAAAA
>NW_015505260.1:2060695-2061058 GCF_001515645.1 Sinocyclocheilus grahami | reverse complement strand
TAGTTGCTCAATATGGTGTTATCAAGATTTCTCTTTTTCAGAAGAAATTTATTTTTTATTAATAAATTTTCATCGAATTGTAATTAAAGGGATAGTTCACCCAAAAATTAAAATTTTGTTTACTCACCCTCATGTCGTTCCAAACCTGTAAGAGCTCTTTTTCAACAATTCAACAATTCGTCTCCTCCGCGTCACATCAGCTGTGCCACGCGGATACGCTGTTTACACTTTGATTTGAACAAAAACAAGGTATCCGCGTGGCGCAGCTGATAAAAAACAGCATACGCAATTTACGTTCAGTATACTCTCCAAAATGGTGCTAGGGTGATGCGGAGGAGACAAATTGTTGAATAAAGTCGTTTT
>NW_015505260.1:2006534-2059105 GCF_001515645.1 Sinocyclocheilus grahami | reverse complement strand
ATAAAAAACAGCTAAAACCAGCCTGGTTGGCTGGTCTTAGCTGGTTTTAGCTGGTCTCCTAGCCTGGCTAACTAGTGTCCCAGCCTGGCCAAGCTGGTTTTGACTAGTTGCTCAGCTGGTCTCCCATCCTGACCAGCTAATGAAATGGTCAAAACCCATCTAAAACCAGCCTGCAAACCAGATATGACCAGGCTGGAAGACTTGTTTATTTCAGGAGGGTCATCAGGCATTAAGTTTGGTTATATCTCTTTGTGGAATAAACTACACGGGGGGGACACATTTCTCACATTTCTTCTGAATTGTAATTTGGTTTATTGTTGAATACACAATCAGTCAAAAATCAAATGACAGCGTTGAGGTAACTTGAGTATGTTACGCTAACGTGACACTTTTACATTGATTTTAGCAAGTACACTTGATGTGGATTGACGGGTACCGTTTTTAAGGCTTCAAACTGCAGTTGTAGAATTACTCATCAGCAATAGAAGTTTGTACCAGTGTGGGTGGAGTTCATGTGTTTGATTGTGTATTTGCTTGTGCAAAATTGCAAATGTGCTTTGAGTGAGAGAACAGACTTCAGGAAGTGGTTGATCACCCTTTGAGATCACCACCTACTAATTTATTGTAATGTCTGTTTGAGGTTTTATACCTTGTTTTACACTTACACTAAAACTTAGCATGGTTTTATTTTTCATTTTAGCCAGTTTTGATGCATCTAATGTGATGAAACCATTTAAAAACCTCAACCTCATCAAAGCGGATATATTTAGCCCATTAACATTCACACTAATACTTGGTATCATCTCCACAGGTTTCGGCAGGAAGTTCATTTTATAGACTCCGGCACGCATCTTCTTTTTACAGAAAAAGCGGAAAAATGATTAATTTAACTTACAGTTTCCCTTAAAGGGCTAAAGAGAAGTAAAGAAAAGAGGAATTCACATTTGCATATACTTTTGATTCACTATATTTTAATACACAAGGGTCTATAAGAACTCGAATTCTCATCTCGTACAATCAGTCTCTTTGAATTCTCTTCATTGATAATTGATATTCAGTGTCTGAGTTTAAAAGTCTTTTAAAAACGTATCTTTTTTCCCATGCTTTTAATGTTTTGTGACTGTGGTTTCCTAATGACGTGTTTATTGTGTGATTGGATCAATGTAACGGTGTACAGCACTTTGGTATACTAAGGTTGTTTTAAAGTGCTTTATAAATAAATTGAACATTGAACATGTTAGGTAGATATACTTTTAAAAATATTCAGAAAATATGATTTAATGTGACCAAATCAACCTGACTCGATTAGGTTACACTGACAAAAGTAATTTCAAGTGTCAAATCAGCTAAAACACTCTTTTAAAGGTATCAACTGCACAATGTGTGTGAAACCATTGAGGTAACAATTAAATAATTGTTTCAGCATTTCCTCCTCAGCGTCTCGCATTAAAAGAACTCCAATTTCTAAAACTTTGCACTTTATCATCAAAACCTGGTTTTATTGCATCAATTTTTATAATGATGATTTTTAAAATCATTATCAGCGTTTGTTGTACGTAAACAATTCATTTTAAGTCAAGTCTTGGTTGATTTCATGTCTGCATCTCAAGAATAAGCCGTGAAAGGCTTCCATTTAAGTCATGAAAACTGTACATACATGAACTCTGCGGTATATATCTAGGCCTTTGTCACATTACATTGACCCACTGTGCATTATTTTTGGTTGTGGGCGACTGCTTTGGCTTCATTAGTCAGGAGACAAAAAAAAAGTGGGACCGTTTTTTTTTTTTTTTACAATCTAACAATTATTCAGAAAAGAAGATTATAAAGTTGAATTAATATACTTCTTTTTTTTTTTACCGGAATGTTCCTTTAACTCGCCCTCAAATTATCTGCAAATCTTTCTGTGTTTTTAAAGATGGGAGATAAATGTCACAACTTTGGTGTTAAAGTAAAAATAGTAAAGTAAAACTTAAGTCTGATGTGTCAGGAAAGAGCTAGTAAGGACTTTCATGGTGTTTTCGTGTAGATTCATGACCTTTAAATCGTTTTTAATGATTCTGTTTTTTGTCTTTTGGATTTTGTGGGGAAGAAAAAAAATTATGATAACTTGTACTCATACTAATAATAGTAAACTTACTGCCTTTTTTTTAAGTAGTAGAGTCATAGTCAATTCAATCTTTTTTTCAATTCAACATTTTTTTGTTTGATACACACTTTGAACCACTTTGAATAAAGAAAATCAAGTTTACACTCCGAAACTGATTAGAAGTGACACAATATATTGTAACAAGCTAAAATGATTAAACCAAATAATGCTGAAAACATCTTTTGCAATGTTGGGGAAACAATTTGAAAGTAGTTTTCAAGGAATTATTTATACTTTTAGTGTAAATGTCTAATGTGAGTCTAAATGTGAGCCTTTAATTGTTGTTTTAAAAGCAGTGCATTATATTACAATGCATTATTACTGAATATGTAATATGCATTGTTTTAATAGCCAATGTTTGTGAATATAGCAGAGTTTGGCGGTTTAGATCAAACTTTAAAAGCAGGTTGCATATCAATTGTTTTATGCGAACCTCATTGCGGTTACTGTGACAAGACAGTCAAATTAAAATATGTTTTGAAAGCAAATCTCTCAAAACGACAAGAAAACTAGTTCAAACTGGAGGTTTAAAGTCATTTTTCTCATTTTGTCATGTTCCATGTAATGGGTGGACCTGCTAAAACAGCTACGCTCAAGATGCATGCACTTCAAGTTGTGAAGTCATGCAAAACCACATCCGGCAAAGACAAAAAAGTGAAAAGTACTGCCACTCTGAGCTAAAACTACAGTAATCCAAAATCAAAATTTAAGGAAACATATGAGATTTTCAGATCTATAAAACTGATGCATCTTAGCTATCTTAGTGTCAAAAAATACCAAATCTTTCCTTATCTTGACACTGCGTAAGACTAGTAGTCTACACTTTACAGTTTAGATTTACAGTCTTCTAGTTGTAGTCGAAGCTCTCATGTAGAAGATTTAGAAGAGTTGCATAGATATCATTTGCATATCTACAGAAGTACATATGATCACTCCCCCTTCCGCACATGTACTGTGTATGAGTTATATGGCCGTACATTTGCGAGAACCACAGGTACACAGTGTATACTGAACCGAACAAAAGAAATGAAAGCAAAGTGCCAGAGCCTTGAGAAGGGGGAAGGGTTTTGTCAAGCTACAGGAAGCTGTGGTTGAGAACCTGAAATAGTTTGTGTGCGTACTGCGTTTCCATGGCAGCCAGGTCGCGCCACATACAGACCACTGCTAGTAGCTCCCTTCCACTTTCTGACCAAAGCCGGCAGTTTTACATGGAGCCTGTTTTGGGTTTCAGAGAAAAGAGATGCTGAATATAATGCAAGAGTGTTTTTTTTATGTGTAATTGTTGTTCTCATTTATTCGTTTAGGTATAGCTAAATACTAAGTGGTTTGTATTGGTAAATAATTAAACATATTGTCATTGCTACACTTTTTTATTTTTTAAGTAGTAAATCATTTTTGGATTAGGTTTTTACATAAAATACTAGTTCAGTTTTTATACTTCAACATTTCATGGTTAATTCAGTGTGTTACTTGCTGTTTCCTTGTAATTATTTGTGAAATTTGCAAGCAATTTCTGAGTGAAAATGATTTCTACACCAATATTTGTTTTCAGACCATCTAGTTTTAGAGGACAAATTTCTATACATTTCTATAAATTCCCTAAACCAACAACACATGAGTTTTAGTGTATGTTTCAAGTTTCGTGTTGTTGCTGTGAAAATTGGGATCGGCTTCTATATTTCCACCTTTTATCATGTCAGACATTGGCTTCATCAAAAGAAATGTAATTTGATAATGTACAGGAAAGTTCTTTGGTCTTTTGTATGAGTTTGTAGTTTTAGTGCCTTTGCTGTAAATCCTGTACTGGACTACCTAAAATGAACTTGCTTTTCTCTTTAGACTCAGGCCCACACACACACACACATACACGCAGAAGAAAAATTTAATGGTCTAACTCTTTCTATTTAATGGTTATTTGGTAAGAGATGATTAAAAGGAGAAATCTTTTTAAAATGTAGTTTAAAGCACATGTGGCAAGTTCTTAGATTTCGATGTTGTTAAAAATGTTTCTACCATTTTCAAAACAAAAAATAAAATAAAACAGTATAATTAAATTCTTAAAATGTGAAGTGGTGTCACTATTAAGTAAAAGGTATATTCTACTTATAATTTAATTGCTTATTAAAAAGTTTTTAAACACATTTTGAAGATAAAAATGCATTAATATGTAAATATGAAATAATTTGAGTTTTTTAACTGACATTTAAGGTTGTGCGCTCAATCAAAATGTATTGTGTTTTGGTGCAAATTCTTCTCTCATTTAAAATAGCAAATGCTAATACTAATATGAGTACAATAGTTAATCAATTTGAGATTGGCTTCAGTAAATCTACTTTTTCATCACAATTGAATTTGAACGTGTACGACTTGCTGGAAGAAGCTTCTTTGACCTAAGTTTGCAGTTTAAAAAGTTTCTAAAATGAACTTGCTTTTCCTTGTAGCTATAAGCCCCTCACCCTCACACACTTCTACTGCATACCAAGAATCAAGTACACCAGGTAACAGTAAGGATGTTCGAGATGATGAAAAATCTAGTAAAAAATCTGCAAGTTTTTAGATTTATGTTTCTATAATATTTGATCAAAAATAATGATATATAATGTAATTGTTTAAAAGTTTTTAAACCCATTTTGAAGATAAAAAGTTTTTAGACATTATTATGTAAATATGAAATACTAAAGAATTGTCAAGCTGTTTTTCAACTTTAACTTCCCATACTGTATCTTTCATTGTTGACATTGAAGGTTGTGCACCCAATCAAGCTTTATTGTGTTTTGGTGCAAATTCATCTCTCATTTAATATAGCTAATGCTAATACTAATACGAAAGTTTATAAATCTGAGATTAACTTCAACCTTTTATCATGCAAGATATTGACTTCATCACCATTTAATCTGAAAGTGTACGACTAGAAGAAACATCTTTGGTCTTTTGTATGAGTTTGTAGTTTAGTGTGTTTGTAGTTAAATCCTGTACTGGATTTTACCGAAAATGAACACTTGCTTTTCTCTTCGGTCACAGGCCCCTCACCCACACGCACTTCTGAACAAGACACAAACACAAAAGAAACAGGTAATGGTCAAACTCAGTAGTTTTCCAGCAATCAAATATCCCTTACTGGACTGCCTAAAATGAACTTGCTCTACCCTTTAGTCCCAATCACCTCACCCTCACGCACCTCTCAAGTCACAATCCCAAAAGATAAAGGTAACGATTATCCTCTTTTTGACATACTCTCTTGCAGCAGTCAGTGATACGTAAGGATGTACAAGATGATGAAAAAGAGAAGGCATTCTTAAAATCTAGTTTAAAACACACGTATCTCTCTCTCTCTCTCTCTCTCTCTCCCTATGCAATGTACTCATTTCTGTAATTTAACTTGTAGTGGTTAGTGCTGCATTTGGTTTATTAATCCTGCGGAAAATTGGTGTCAACTTTATGCATAAGAACTGTATTTGAATCCAGTTTAAACTATATGATCATGTCAAATAGGTTCTTCTGACTCATCCAACAACACGCAATCCACTACTCCTACTCCTGCCTTACATACAGGTAATCATGACACCACACATCACCACAGCAGACACACAGTCAGTCTTGCTCATGACCTCTGACCTCCATTCTATCTTCACGCTGCATTGCAAGCTCACCATCACTATCTCTCCAAACTCATGTCACCATTGTGGTGTAATGGATTAGTTGTGTCATGGGCAGTGTTATATTTTTATAATGGTACAAATTGGATTTTTTCGATAAAGTCTGTCGAAGACGTGAAATATATGTAAATAATGCTGCTAGCAGATGTTATAATGGGGTATAATGGGTAAGTAGCTGCACGTCATGCAGCAATTTCTGTGCAATCACCCTTTGGCACAAAAGCTGTTTACTTTCTCCATTGCTAGAAATAATTAAATTAATTAAAAGTTACATTATTTGTTTCTTATTAAGTTAATATCATTTTATCCCACACTTTCCACAGGTTCAGGAGACGAAGGTACGTGTCACTCTTTGCTTATGCTATTTCTGTTATGCTTGTGATGCTTCCAGACAGTTATAACTGTTGGTTGTTATATGTGTGTGTGTAAACTGTATGCCTTTTTTTTTTTTTTTTACGTCCGTTGTATGTTTGGGTCAGAAAATAAATATGTGAGAACTTGATATGCTTAGGTATTGTTTCACGGTGTTCATCCATCATTACAGTCACTCAGTCAGACTCCTCCACTCTCACGACTGCATCAAACACACCTGCAAATGCCACTGAAGATATATCTGACGTCACCTCATCAAACAATTATTCTCTCATGCACAATCTCTCACACTCTGACCTCCATCTGCCCATCATACTGTGCTAAACAAGATGTTTATGTTGTATTTATTCATTTATTATTAATTTAATTTAATTTAATTAATTTATTTATTTTTGAGAGAGAGACACAAGCTAACCCTTCTAGGCCACACCAGTGTTTACATTAAAGATCCTGTAATATAGTTAATAATATTAAACATTTATTGTTGTTAATCAAAAAGAAATCGTTGTTGTTGTTGTTTGAGACCCAAGCAAACAATTTTAGGCTACATCAGGATTCAAATTTAAGACAATGCAATATAATAATAAGCGTCTATTTTAATCAAAAATAAATAATGTCATATCTTGTGCTAAAATATTTTGTCATTATAATATTTTTGTTTGTTTATTGTTTGTTTGTTTGTTGTTATTTTTTGCCTTTTTGCGATAGTTTTCTTAATTTAGATTTTTTTTTTTATTACAGTTTGTAGAAGTTTTAAAAGTTTTAAAATCAGCATAGACCTATTGCAATTTTAAAATCTGTATTCTCAGTATTCCTGTTTCAAAAAACAAAATCTAAAGCACTATTTTGTATATTTATACATTCCTCTATAAGAGTTGTTCTTATATGATGGATTAAATGTCTGTTCTGACAGCTGGGGGAAAAAAGCAATGCTAAAAGCAAATAATAATCGCGTATAAGATGGCAAAGTCATATGAAAGAGGAGACAACACTTCCTTTTGGCGCAAAAGCCATTCACTCTGTTGATTCTAAGAAATAATTAAATGATTAAAAGTTCAGTTGCAGTTCTGACAAATATAATTAATAGTTTTATCTCACACTTTTGCAGGTGCATCTAAGAATGATTCAGGTAAATGTCCCTCTATTTCTGTTATGCTGTTCCTGATTTGATCTTGTGAGTCAAAGAATGTATATCAGTGACAACGTGATATGCTTAGATATTGTTTCACGGTGTTCATCCATCATTACAGCCACTCAGTCAGACTCCCCCACTCTCACCACTGCATCAAACACACCTGCAAATGCCACTGAAGGTAAATCTGACGTCACCTCATCAAACTCACACTCCTGCATTATTATTCTCTCATGCACAATCTCTCACACTCTGACCTCCATCTGCCCATCATACTGTGCTATGAGCACATCACTGAGCAAGAGGTTTTTATTTATTTGTCTGTTTGAGCGCTTTAATCGTTAATGTTAAAGTGCCCTCTCCTCCGATTCACATGTGTTTTCAGCCCATGCCCCAGTGGAGGTCGGTGCATGCCACTGTGTAAAAGTATTTATAAGAGAAACATTTTATTTGATCTAATAACCATTATCATTTAGGGACGTTTGCAAACAAGACAAACAAATCAATCTCACCCACACACACCACGCAACAACAAAACACCAGCATCACTGCAGGTAACAGTGCATTTAACATTATATATATATATATTGTTTTTTTGTTGTTGTTTTTTTACGTATATAAACAGTGGCCAACCTACTCTATAAACAGTTGACTCCGTATGTGCGCTATAAGTTTTCTTTGGGAGTGTGTGAAATAAAAAAAGAAACAGTGGTCTTTATTCCAAGAGGAATGGAAACAGCTCATGGTATTAAACAGGGGTTCTGTTATCGCTAACCACATTAAACATTAGCACTAACTTTGCCTTTCCGTCGGGTTGCTCGATAAAATCAGCACAGAAAAATGTTACCGCCGGGAAAATACGTTCAAATGGATTACTAACTGTTTCTCAATGGCATTTCAGTTCAAAGATTTAATTACCTTCACACTGTAGCGATCCACTGCGAAAAGGTCCAGCTTCCAACATCCAAAGCTAGAGTGAAAATGGCTGACTGTCCAGCAGTTAATTGGATTTCCTTCGCGCGTTCCCAGGGGGCGGAGTTTCCAGAGAAAACATGACTAATTTCTAACATTTCAACATGATTAATTCTAAAAGATTGAACATCTTTTAACATTAAATGAATGGCACAAGACTAAAATATGTTTAAATGAGAAACATAAATGAATCATGTAGGAAATACGAAAGGCATTTTTGCAAATTCAACAATCCCCCCACTGCCATTTTTTCAGTGTTGTTGAGTTTATGGTAATAACAATAAATTTTAATGACATTTTTGCACAATACAAAAATCTGGTATTATGTTGGGTCACTGATGTGATGTACAACCTAATATACCGGACTGGACTGTGGAAAAACATGTAAATGTTTTATTTTATCTAATAACAATTATCATTTACTAAAGATCAAATCCAGACATCCTCACCCCCACGCACCTCACAACAACAAAACGCCAGCACCGCTGCAGGTAACAGTGCATTTAACATTATAATTCATGTTTCCTTTTTAATTCTTTACTAGTTGATCAGTTTTTCTTCAGTCTGTAACATGTAAATACATTTGCATGTTGTTGTGTTTATGCAGTTTGTGATGATAAACAATTTTGTATCAACATTTTTTGTACAATACAAAAATATGGCACTATGTTGGGTCACCATGAGATGTCTTTCCTTCTCATACATCTCATACTGGACTGTGTCAGCATATTTTCTGAGGGAAACAATTTATTTGATCTAATAACTCTTATCATTTAGGGAAAATTACTGATAATAACAAGAAAAACACATCAACCTCACCCGCACACACCACGCAACAACAAAACACCAGCACTGCTGCAGGTAACAGTGCATTTAACATTATAGTTCATGTTTTTTTTTTCCAGCTTATTTTGCTTTTAATACATTCGGATATTGCTGATCATATAAAGCAGTAGCTGGTCCTCTTGTGAAGAAGCCCTGGCCTACGCCAAAAAGTAGGGGTGCAGGTGGCTTCCACAGGACACTGGAAGGGGCAGTAGCTGTGGCCCTTTGGTAGGATCCCAATTTCGTCGGTCATCCGACGTGACGTCGAGAGTGACTGACTGAAAGGGAACGTCTCGGTTACGTATGGTAACCCTCGTTCTCTGAAGGAGGGAACGGAGACGTCACGTCCCGTCGCCACAGCTCCTGTACCACCGCTGAGCGGCCGGGTCACCGGCTCGGCTCCTCAGCGAAAACCTGAATATGCGCTGCATCTGCTGCCTACTTATACTCACGCTGTGATCAGCAGCAGCTGGATGCAATAATCGCATGCCAATGTGCATTGGCTCGTTTAGTTTACACTCAAAGTAGATTGGTCCCTCTAAGCGGGATCCCAATTTGTCGGTCATCCGACGTGACGTCTCCGTTCCCTCCTTCAGGGAACGAGGGTTACCATACGTAACCGAGATGTTCTGTCATTATAATACATTTTGATTTAAGGACATTTTTTTAAATAAAGCAAAAATACGGCACAATGTTGGGTAACCATGTGATGTCCGACTTCTGACTTCATGTTTTGTTTTGTTTTTTTATTTTAAATGTACCAGTTTCTTAGCTTATGCAGTTTATGGTAATAATAATCAATTTTAATTATATTTTTGTACAATACAAAAATCTTGCATCATGTGTTGTCCATCTTCCTTATATCCCATACTGGATTGAGTAAAAGTATTTATAAGAGAAACAATTTATTTGAACAAATAACCATTATCGTTTAGGCAATTTCACTGAACCTAAAAACCAGACAAACACATCAACCTCACCCGCACACACCACGCAACAACAAAACACCAGCATCACTGCAGGTAACAGTGCATTTAACATCATATTTCTTTTCTTTATTTAATTAATTGATTAGTTTATTTGTTTTTCTTCAACCTGTCATGTAATAAATTAGTTTTGTTGAGCTTATGCAGCAGGCCTATATGCACTCAGTTTACATTGACATGTTTGTGTCACAAATAATAAGAAATGTGAATCTAAATAAATCCAATGTTAGACCAACAGAATTCCCTCAAATGTTGTCCCAACTGTTCGAAAACAGTTGTTTAAACCAAGAATTTAACATTTAAAATGTAACAATACTGATGAAATGTTAAGGCTTTGTGAGTTCCCAGCATGCTTTGCAGCATGAATAAAGTAAGGGTTTTTAGGGTATTATTGTTAGGATATGTTTACACAATGATGTACTAAAAAATAAAACGCTTTTTTTTTAAGTTTTGTGTGCAGACGACAATGTCAAAACATGGATCCTTGAAAAATGACTAAAAATGCTGTATTATGCAAGTCAAGCCAGTATTTGGCGATGTTACTTTGTAAAGAAACACTACACACCTGTGCATATTCTTACAAACTGAACACGTAATATTGTCGAACAAATCTAATGAATTTACTGGCTGAATCAGACATTTTTTATTTAGTGAACAAACAAATTGAAACTGACAAAACAAAGCTGAATTGCATAGTACAATTTAATAATATTAGTTTATTAATAGCTTAGAGAAGCAATGCATCATGTAAGAGTTTTATGTTTTAGCAACAATTTAGTGTGATAATATTAATTAACTTGCTTTACCCTAAGCTACAGGCCTCTCACCCACAAGCACTCCATCACAAACCCCATCAATAACAGTGAAAGGTAACAGTTCATTAGTTAATTTAGGCATGCTGTATATCAGTGCATTTGTTTTATGTGAAGCAATGGAGTAAGCTATATTAGTTTGCAGTAATATCCTGGTCAGCTATTTTTAACTCTTATTGTCAACTACTGGCTCAACAAGGTGTAGGGAATGACACCACCTCACATCCAAGCACTGGATCTCCCACCTCCATGCACTCCAGCTCAACCTCACCCTCACCCCCACCCACACCCACCATCATACTCTCGGGTAACACCAAACCATTTGTGCTCTCTGTACAATTACTGTTTAGGTGATAAAATTGCATTATGATGATTAATTTGTGATAATGTGCTTTCCTCAGGCACCACAGAAGTCCCATGTGAGTATTGGTTTATTGCACCTGATGTATGAAGTCAAGTTTGGTTGTTTTTCAAGACATGTAATTCACTGCTTATGAATTTGTGAATGTTCATATGCGTTTAAACACAGGTCAATACCAACTTATAGCGAGAAGCTATGAAGGAATTTCCCATGTGGTGAATATCAGTGACTCCAAAAGCCAAAATTACACAATCAGTATAAAGGATAAGGACAGTTTGAAGAACTTCTCTGTCAGTAATGGATCTGATCTAACTGCCATCAAAATACTGTTTAAATGGTTAAAACCATGCACTAATTACAGTGTAACTGTAAATAACTGCAAAGTCCTTGGAGAAGACCATTTTAATTTGAATGGTAAGTAATGTACAGGCAGAAATTTTTCATAATTGCAAAGACCGTATTTAACACAGTTGCTTTAATGAGTGGTTTTTCCCTATTTATCTCAAACTTTGATTTATTTTTATTCAAGTATTATTTTTATTGTAAGACTAGTTAGATTTCTTTTAAACAAATATGTAAACCATGAGCTAACATTTAAAAATTACAATATTTTCACAAATATTGATGGCTTATTCACTTGTGCCATTATGTGTCATATTTCTGGGTCAGTTAGAAGTACTCTAAATAGACAAAACTGTGTTACCATATTCATGCATGATATTTCTAGTCTCAGTGAAGGTACTGGATTAATGATGTATAATTAAACAAGAGAATCTGCTGAATCAGATGATTACAGTTCTGTCAATTTCTCAGCAATTCTCAGCTAATTTTCAGCTAAATAAATGGTTAGACTGACAGTGCTACAACTCAACCTGTGTTACAATTGAAAACAAGTTAATTAATGTGACAACTAAAAACTAATAAAATTAATGCCGCGATTTCAATATTCATAAGGATTCATTTTTAGGTGTCGTCAATACGTCAGTTTTGTACGTTAAAATGCTGAAAATACGTCAGTTTCGTACGTTTAGAGGCTGAAAATACGTCAGTATTGTACATTTTAGTGCCTGTAAAAACGTAAGTAAATGTACGTTTTATAGAACCACATTTTACGTAAAATACATACGAATTATCATGAGATCACGTTGGTTAAAATCATCCCTGACAATATAATAAGGGCAAAATAGCTGGACAGTTTGCATATACTATGTTGTAGGGTTATGGAATAGTGTTGTTTTATTAGTGTCATTACTTTATTGTTTTTATCTAAGTAATGTGGGAAAGTAATGTCTTTGTTCCTATCTTTATTTCTTTTTAGTCACTGAAAGTAAAAACAATTCTGCAAAACTTGAGGGTGATCAGCAAGTGTGTTTTAAAGATAGCAAATGGAATTTGACTAAATGTGTTAATATAACAACTGAAGACTCTTGTGTTCAGAAGCCCATTCACATTAGTCTAGAAACATGCAGCTACACAATGAATATCCGTATGCCCCCAGGTGAGCATTTAATGCATTTAATAGATATATCATTGCCATGCAGCTATTATTTTTTAAATGAGGCTCCAGCAACAGTCCTGACTTGATAATATATTATACATGTTCAGAATGACATCTTTGCACTAGTGCATATATTTAACTTACTAACAGATTGTTTTTCCCCCCAGTCAAACCCGAAATAACCTTCAGTAAAACTATTCCAACTAAGTTTGTGTGGAGTAATAAACCACTCAGTTCAGAGAATGTGAGTCAGTGTAAAGACACATTTAAGGTCCATTGCAATGGCATTAGTAAGTAATGTTATTGTTTTATGTTAAGTAGCAATGTAAATGCATAATGTTATATTTCTAATGATATTTACACTGTATACATATAGTAAGCACATAAATACTGCAAATGATTGAAAAAGTTTTCTCTTCCTACTTTATTAGAGTATGATTTGGATAAGGATGTGTTTTTGAAACCTTCAAAAGAGTACACATGCACTGGAAAATATGAATATTACAATACGTTCATTGATAGCAATCCAGAACAAGTTAACATCCATTGCGGTGAGTTACCCACGCCTGCACTTTTTTATAATTAATCATATTTGTGATAATAATATTTAACAACAATGCCTTGATTATATTATATAAATACATTCGTGGTTGTTTCTATAATAATTTCGTCACAGTGGTTTCTTGAATCTGAATAAATATTTTGTCCTAAAGCCAACTTGAGAAAATGTATTGTTTTTTTTTACCCTCTTTTTCCTTATTTAAAAAAAAAATCTAAAGTGTCATACTATATATTTTCATGATTTATGCTTACTTTAATTCACATTGCATGGCTTAATCCCTTTATTGCTCATTTGTTTAGTTCTGTAGTTCTACTACTGCTTAAAGTTATCTTAAGAAAATGTGTAAAGCTGTCTCATGTGGCATTGCAGTATTGGTCCAACTCTCTTATAACACTTATCATGCTTTCATTGTAACACTTCACAATAAGGTTCCATTAGTTCATATTAGTTAATGTATTAACTAACATGAATGAACAATGAGCAATACATTTCATTGTTCATGTTAATTCACAGTACATTAACTAATGTTAACAAGTACAATTTGTGATTTTAATAATGCATTAATAAATGTTGAAATTAACATTAACTAAGATAAATAAATGCTGTAGAAGTATTGTTCATTCTAAGTTCATGTTAATTCTAAGTAGTTAACTCATTTTAACTAATGAACCTTATTGTAAAGTGTAACCACTGTAATTAACCTATTTATTTGTTCACATGCAACCACAGGAGAATTGACTTTTTATATATATTTCTGACATCTTTTTTCTTTCTTTCTTTTACAGAATGGATAAATGAAACTGTGTTTCATGAAGTAACCAGCAACTCAATTGTGATCTTATGGAATCTGTCCCCAGGGTTTAAATGCAAAGGAATTACATGGGAAAACATTTCAGGCATTTGTGAAAGCTCTCTTGGTAAAACCTTTGATGGTAAGATCAGTATTTTCTGTAGTGCCAATTCTTATCACTGAAATTAGCTTTTGAAATGATCAGGTGTTTGAGTCAGCATATGTAAATCCACTGAAAGGTATAGTCTCACTAATAAATGTTAAATTTACTCACTCATTGTCATTTCAAATATATATATATATACTGTATATATATATATATATATATATATGCTGCTAAATAATTTGAATAATAAACCTAGCAGTCTGATGTCATTGGGAAGAACTTGACTGTACCTACGTTCTTGCAAACCTTGAAAACGTACCTATACATACAATTCACAACAGTTTCCAAATGAACACGTAAATTATGATTTGCTTAGGTTTAGGGGTTTTCAGATTTTAGTTTTGTTGGTTTCAAAGTCAATATAGCATTAACCTTTTAGTGCCACTGGGCATTTCATTTCTGAACTGCAGTGATGCATACAATAAGCAATGTATGTAAATGCTGCCACAGGCAATGTTTTGAATAAATGTGAACTTGGTTTTAATGCCAATAACTGGACACTGACATTTCACCTCTGCAGTATGTGCAAGAAGCAGTATAAAAAGAGTAAAATGTGCCTCAGTTATAAACTTCAATGAAATCAGGCTGACAACTAATTTAAGACTCTTTTCCATACAACATCAGTTCACAGTGACCAGGGCTACTCCAAAAAAGCAAACATAAAACATTGTTAGGTACACCAATTTTAGAACTTGTCTTTTTGTGGATAATGCTTGAAGCTTGACAGTCATAGTCGCAATGAATTGTCATTGTATGGAAAACAAAGTCTATGTTAAAATTATTTTTTTGTGCTCCATGGATAAAACAATAGCATATGTTTTGCATGAGAATGAGTAAGTGATTACAGAATTTTCAATTTTGGATGAATTATCTCTTTAAATGTCCATTTGTTCTGTTGTGATTTACTAATTTGGTTATTTATTAATTTTCAGATCACAATTGCAACCAAGTAAATGACACAACTGCAAAATGCATATTTTCTAGATTAGACTCGTATACCAATTACACATGCACACTTTCAGCCGAGGTCAACAAATCCATTGACTACCCTAAGTATACCAGAGTTTTTTATAAAAAAACAAATTCTTCAAGTAAGTGTAATCATTTTTAAATATCTGTTTCATATTTGTAACTTCGGTACATAATCTAGGTGTATATTTGTTACCTACAATACATAATTTAAACTCTGCTGAAAATTGAGATGCTGATGACACGTTTATGGCTTTTCCTGATAATAATTCAGTAGGGAATCATTAATCAATAACTTATTAATAATAATAATTTCTTCACAGTGGTTTCTTGAATCTGAATAAATATTTTGTCCTAAAGCTAACTTGAGAAAATGTATTGTTTCATTTTTACCCTCTTTTTTCCTTATTAAAAAAAAAATCTGGTGTCATACTATATATTTTCACGATTTTTGCTTACTTTAATTCATATTGCATGCCTTAATCCCTTTATTGCTTATTTTATCGTTCTGTAGTTCTACTACTGTTTAGAAAATGTGTAAAGCTGTCTCATGTGGCATTGCAGTATTAATCAATTACACAGTAAACAATTTTTAGACCAGTAAATGCAAGATCACACAAGATCATGCTCTAAATAAAGATGTCTTATCAAATCACATATTAACAGTTTTTTTCTTTTTCTGTATTTTAATAGAGCCCAGTTTTGAAGAAAAGAATAATGTCAAAGTGACAGGAACATCTCATAATTCTTTTACTGTGAAATGCAACAACTTGAGTATGAAAGAGTGGAATGGGCCTAAGGGAAAATATATAGCCAAACTCATAAGTAATAGACCACCTGTAGAAAAAGAAAATGAAACTGAAAATGAATACTGTTCATTTGCATTTGAAAATCTGTACTACCACACGAATTATACTATTGAGGTATTTATTTATTTTTGCAGTAGCCTGAGTGGTATTATAGTGTTATGGTTTGTGTTTCACAGTATTATTTCTTTCTTTCTTTCTTTAATTCAGATTACAGCCAAGAATGGAAATGGCGACATTTCTACTGTTAAAACTTACCAATCCACTAGCTGTAAGAACAACCTTTTCTATTATAGCAGATTAAAAATCAAGCAAACTGTAATTGCATTTTTAGAAATATTATAAAAGAAAATGAAAACACAAAAGTAGTAATACATTTCAAGTCATAAAATGTTATAAATATAGTTATAGTCTAAAATCTGAAGTGGTGTGTTCCTCTCTCAGATAACGATAAGGCTGTCATCGGATTCTTGGCGTTCCTCATCCTTGTGACGTCACTTGCGCTCCTTTTTGTGTTATACAAAATTTTCCTGCTCAACAGAAAACGGTCAGTTTGTCAAATGTATTATTTTCAGTTGACATCAAATGATTCATATATTAACATTAGCATAAATGTGTATATATGTTTCTGATGGGGTTTCTCACCACAGGAATACTGAAGATGAAGAGATTCTTCTTACACGTATGTTATTCGCTCCTATCAATCAATTCAGTGTATTTCAAAAGAAAACTGATTTCAGAAGAACTATCTGATGTTCCGTGTCCTCCTCCAGCAGAACCCCTGCGCAGAGTTGAGCCCATCTATGCTGATGGTTTAGTGGAGGCGTACAAGAGCAAGATCGCTGATGAGGCCCGTCTGTTTATGGATGAGTTTCAGGTGATCCTCTGTACCATAAATCTACATTTACTGTTTTAATATAATGAGAAATATATTCAGATTCTGCTTCTCCTCAGAGCATTCCCCGAATTTTCTCCAATTACACCATCAAAGAAGCGAAGAAACAAGAAAACCAGTTCAAGAACCGCTATGTTGACATTCTGCCCTGTAAATATCACTCCAGTTTCCATAAAGAAATCTGTTTACCCACAATTCCTTGTGTAGTTTTCATATTTCAATTAGAGAATTGATCGTTTTGTGCATGAATTTGCAGATGACTATAATCGGGTAACTCTCTCAACTGGAGGTGAAGACAGCTACATCAATGCCAGCTTTATCGAGGTACAGGTCATATATGCTCTATATATCATGCTTGTTTACCTCAGTTCATTTGAATATAATTTTATTCAAATTAATTGAGGTACTTTTTAATATAATTTTAATTGTAATGTACTTGACTTAAAATTGATAATTTTTCAATTAAATAATATAATTATATTAAATTATTTTTTTACAATTATTTTTCATTTCAAAACATCAGAAACACTTTTTTTTTTAAATATGTACTCTTTTACCCATACAGGGATATCAAGAGCCAAAGAAATACATTGCAGCCCAAGGTAAAAATCCTCTGGATGGTTATGATTCTAAATTGTGATTGGCTAAGTCACATTTAAAGCGGCCAATGAATGCACACTTTGACCCCACATTCTATATTACTGTCAGAGGCGGATGAACACAGAAACTAGCTTCATTATGAAACCTCTTTTTAAATGGATGTCAACTTATCTGTAGTCTCTTACTGTTGCCTGACAACCATAAAATGTGGCAGAATTGTTTACACCAACAATTAAGTTTATTAAAAGTGAGAATGAACTGAGTTTTGAAGTTTAAACAATGGTTAGATTTCAATTTGTTTGTTGGCTGTGTTTTCCAGGACCCAAGGATGAGACTATTGGTGATTTCTGGCGAATGGTTTGGGAGCAAAAGTCATCCATTATTGTCATGGTCACCCGTTGTGAGGAAGGAAATAAGGTAAGTGGCTGTGTTTGGTCCAGTGTTGTTCTAGAATTTTTTATTTACTATTATAGTATTTATTTATTATAGTGTTTATTTATTTATTCAGCTTTTTTAGTTTTCAGTTTAATTTTATTTTAAGTTTGAGTAATTTTGTTATGTGCATTTGTAATTTTTATTAAATATTGAAATATATTTTAATTAAGCTTTAAAATATTTTAATTAAGCTCTATTTTATTTTATTTTTAGTAATTTTAGTATTACTTCAACCTTAACTTATTTTATTTTGTGATTGATTTTCTGATCAACATTGTTGAAATAATCAATCTTCCTCATTGTGAATTATTTCCACTGAGTGTTGCTGTTTGTCCTCTCAGATCAAATGCGCTCAGTACTGGCCATCTCTGGACAGAGAGACTGAGATTTTTGAAGATTTTGTGGTGAAAATCCGATCTGAGGAACACTGCCCTGATTATATCATTCGCCATCTGATCCTGAACAATGTAAGTGTGTGCGGTCTGCTCTTTCTTATGTGCTTCATTCAGACGGTTTTAACTCTGTGTGTGTGTGTGTGTGTACAGAAGCGAGAGAAGGCCTCAGAAAGAGAGATCACTCATATCCAGTTCATCAGCTGGCCTGACCATGGTGTGCCTGGAGACCCCTGCCTGCTTCTGAAGCTCAGGAGAAGAGTCAACTCCTTCAAGAACTTCTTCAGTGGCCCGGTGGTGGTCCACTGCAGGTAAGACAGGACCGTGGAGATTATTATATACATTTGGTATCAGAAAAGGTATCAGAAAGGGTCTAAAGTGTCATTTGGAGTGGATAAAGCTTAATGTGAATGTTGTCGTATCCTCTATAGTGCAGGGGTCGGCCGCACAGGAACATATATTGGCATTGATGCAATGATTGAATCTCTTGAGGCAGAAGGCAGAGTGGACATCTATGGATTCGTAGCAAAACAACGTCGCCAGCGTTGCCTCATGGTTCAAGTGGAGGTGATTTTATTCAGTGATTTATTGGTTATAAATTTGGTATGTCGCACCAAATTTAAAGTAGGTATTATTAAAATGCCCAATTTGGTCTAGATGTTACACTCTAATCATTTTCAAAATATTTTATGTATAATTAATGATGCAAATAATTCTGTTAACAATTTAAATATTTAAATATTTAATTTTGAGTCATTTGTTTAATTAAAAATTACAAATCAAGTGGTCATTGATTTAAAGTCATGTAATATTCATAAATATTTTTAAAATACTTATATGAAATAGTAATTTAAATGTCAAACATTTTGTAGTATTGAAAATTTAAATGTTTGCACATTTACAATTTGCATGTATATATAAATGTAAATTAAACCAATGCATGCTAAAAAATATTTTCTTTAAATCTTAAATATAAATTTTAAAAATAAATGTTAAATGTAATCTTGAGCTAAATATGCAAAAATAATATTTTAATTTACATTTAAAATGTACACATTTACATTTTAATAGAAGACTATTTGAACATTGATATATATATATATATTAAAAAAGAAATTTGACAAAAATCTGACTAAAAATTCTGTTGTAACACCCTTTATTTTACATTTGATGGATGTGTTTATGCATATTTAACTGTGTGTGTGTTGTTGATTGTGAAAGGCCCAGTACATACTGATCCACACTGCTCTGATTGAACACAACCAGTTTGGAGAGACAGAGGTCTCACTGTCTGAATTCCACTCAGTGCTCAACACCCTCAGACAGAAAGATGGCAGTGACCCCAGTTTGCTTGAAATGGAGTTCCTGGTTTGTCCTCCATCTTTGATTTTCAGCTGATTGCTTATTAGGACACTGAAGTTGTCCTGTACTGTGTGTATCTGACTATTAATGCAACATGTTTTCCTATTGCTTTCCTTTATAAAGAAACTCCCTAAATTTAAAAAATGGAGAACATTTAACACGGGAAGCATAGAGGACAACAAGAAGAAAAACCGCGACTCGGCTGTTATCCCATGTCGGTGACCAACACCAACTTTATTAATCTGCAGATCTTGGTTTCAAATTCATGCTACAGAACTATACTGTATATAATATACAGACACACAATTATATATTCATTATAAATAAGCATCAGATGAGTTACCAGTGAGCATTTCTGTTCCAGACGACTTTAATCGAGTCCTGTTTAGACTGGACATTGAGGGAAACCAGACCAGTGACCCTGAGGATGAGGACGAGTATTCATCAGAAGAGGAAGAAGAATCAAACGAATACATCAACGCCTCATTCATTAATGTACAAAACTTGATTCTCTTGAATTGTTTTTTTTTTATAACAGTTATTAGAGTGAAGGAGAAATTGTTTAATTGTCATGAAAATAATGTAAAAAAAAATCCTAAAATAAGCTTTACAAGCAAGTGATAGGAATATGTAAATCTCAATCAAATATGCTTGTTATTGCTTTTTAACAGGGCTACTGGTGTAGTAAGAGTCTGATCGCAGCACAGGGGCCTTTACCAAACACAACGGAAGAGTTCCTGCTCATGCTGTACCAGCAACAAACTAAAACACTGGTCATGCTCACAGACTGCCAAGAGGATGGCAAGGTACAACCTCCCACAATAACAGAGAGAGAGAGAGACAGACAGACAGACAGAGAGAGAGAGAGAGACAGACAGAGAGAGAGAGAGAGAGAGAGAGAGACGGATAGACGGAGGGATAGAAAGGAGGTTTAGGTGGGATAGGAAGAAGAGGACTGAGGGATAGATAGAAAGACATGCAGACAGACAGGCAGGAAAATTGGATAGACAAACGGAGGGATAGATTGACAGACTGAAGGATAGATAAGACAGATAGAAACAGAAGACGGATAGACAGACAGGCAGGCAGGCAGACGAAGGGATGGAGATAGATAGACAGACAGAGCAATCAACTGAGCTCAGTTTTTCAGGCCATATCTGTATTTTTTCAGGATTATTGTTGTCAGTATTGGGGAGATGAAAAGAAAACGTTCGGAGACATGGAAATTGAGGTAAAAAAGACAGAAACCTTCCCAACGTACGTGAGACGGCATCTAGAAATACAGTCCTCAAAGGTAACCAGAGTCCTTCTCCTCAGCATGAATATCTTTGAATTGAATATCATTAACAGCAGACATGTTTTCTGAGACATATGAATCCATCTTGAATCCTGTAACAGAAGAAAGAGGTCTTGGAGGTGGATCAGTACCAGTTCCTGAAATGGAAAGGCCGTGAGCTTCCAGAGAACGCTCAGGAGTTGATAGAGATGACAAGGATCATCAGAGAGAACGGCAATTATGACAACAGCAAAATGAACCGGAATGTCCCCATAGTGGTGCACTGCAAGTAAGTCCATCAACACCAGTTTTCTTTCCCTGATGAAGATGGGTGGATTTTTAAACATCCGTAAACTTTCATTTCAGCAATGGCTCATCTCGTACCGGAATCTTCTGTGCCTTATGGAATCTCTTGGACAGCGCCTACACAGAGAAGCTGGTGGACATCTTCCTAGAGGTCAAAAACTTGCGCAAGGAGAGGCAGGGGATGGTGGAAACAATAGTAAGTTCTTGCTTTGCTTATAAAAACAATAGACCTTAGTCAGGTTAGATGCCAGGGGCGTAGTTTCCACTGGAGACAGAGGGGACATGTACCCCCCACTTTTCAAAATCCCATTTGTGTCCCACCCTCACATTCAAATTCGTTTGTTGTGATTTTTTTAACCGCACGCCGTCATCGCCACGGAGGAGCAGGACCGAACAGGACACAGACACGCTGTGTCGTTGACCGAACTAACGTTAACATACACTGTTGCTAGGTAACTTCAGGCTGTTGTTAGCTAAATATTTAATGTTGAACAGTGGTTCCAAAACTATGGTACGTGAGGCGACAAAATGCTGAGTTTTGCGGTGTTTCGTGAACGAATCTGTGGCTTTGAACGAATCTCGTTCGTGAAAGTCGTTGATTCAATGATTCATACATAAATACAGTCACTTGCTTAGTTACTGAATGAATGAATGACTCGATGACTCACGCATTAAGACAGTGACTTACCGCCACCTACTGGCGGTTTTAGTATTTAACATACTAAATTTTAATTTAGTATTTAAAAGAATCACTTTTCACTTTTTTTTAATCATCATTGCATATTGCAGGTACAGCGGTTAGTTTGAAATAAAAGTTCGTTTAACAATGGAAATTGAGTCTCACATTATTTAAATTTTATTCACATACAAAACATTAACGGTGAACATTTTTGACTTTATAAAATGTTTCTCTCAAGTCTTGGCGATCGGCCCCTATTAAACAAAAAAGAAAGTCAGACATCTTTTTCTTATACATAGTTTAGTAGCCTACTATTCTTTTTGACAGAATTCCAATCATTATAATCAACTCAATTATTTCCTGGATTTTGTATCACCATAGTCCCTAAATGTATGTACATGCAGGAAATGGGATTCAAATCGAAAACATTTTCCCCCATTTTGTGTCCCCCCCCCACTTCTCAAACCAAAGTGACACCCTTGTTAGATGCCATATTGAATTTAACACGGATGAAAACAAGGTTGTACTGGATAGATTTGTAGTTTTACAATGGCACACACTGTAAATTTTCACAACCCACAACTTTCAAAACTGTTTTTTTTGTTTGTTTGTTAGTTTTTGGGTTGAAAAATCGGTAAGTTATTAACAGTACAATCCACTGAGCTCACTGTACTTCTTTCCCTCACAGCCTCGTTTTCATTCCTCTCAAAAATGAAATATGGTGCTACCCTGTAAAAAGTACAACATATATAATCATGGCTTTATATCTTGGGGGGGGGGGGGGGGATATAGTTTGGGCTATCCATTGTCATTGCAGGGTATTTTATGACCCTTGGTTATCCTTTTCCATGATTCACATCATTCATATTATAGCCTGGACTAATTCAAACTGTATACCTTTGCTAGCCTAACCTGTTAAATGTGAAGCTTTGTGCGTAGAAGTGGCTTTAAGGAAGTTTGAACAATTCACTGTCGTTTGCAAATGTATATCACATAAAAGTTCATCAATCAATCAATGAACAAGTTATATTACGCTTTGTGTTGCACATTAAAATGCTAATGTACTTCTAAACTCCCCACAGGAGCAGTATCAGTTCCTCTACTCGGCTCTAGAGGCCGCTTTCCCGGTGCAGAACGGCGCCGTGAACACGACCCCTGCAAAGGACAACGCGCAGGTCATCAGCGAAACGACGGCGCTCCTCACCGAGCCCAACAGCACTTCCGGTGCTGACCAGAAGGAGGCGGCAGAGAGCACAGCCGCAGAGAGCAGTGAGCAGGAGGCCAAGGAGAGCAGCACTGCTGAGGCGCCACCAGCAGAGGGAGACGGAGAGAAAACCCCAACCGAGGGCACGACCAATGGCCCTGCCGCCACTGTAGATGTTTAAGCATTTTTGGGGCTAAAATGTTTTCGCTAATTTGACACCAAGTGTCAAGGAAAGATTTTGAAAAAGTTATTTTGATTACTTGTTTTACATTTGAGTTTTACTGTACACTGGATGGTAGATCAGCGTTTGTTTTTTTGTGGAGAATTCGGGTTAGCATCGGACCGATCCATTAAAACTTACGTTTCCGCCTCAGGTTTCGGTTTTGAATTTCTGTATAATGATGCTGTTTGTGTGAAATCTGTGCATATTGATCATGTTTATTCACATGTGTAAAGGTTTTGCTTTATGATTTGATTTTTAGGCTATCAAATTTTGAATGTATTGTAAAATAAGACCTTCCAAACGATATTTCTGTTTTTTATAATATTTTTAGCTTGGAAACTGTATGAAAGAACAGTCTTATTGCTTTTAAATTATAGTGTCTGAAATGTTTGATGGAAGTGAGTGCATAAAAGCATAAAAGTTCGAGAACAACCACAAAAAAAAACACAAAAAAAAAAAGGCAAAGATGACTTTGCACTACAGGGCTGTCATCAAACTCTTTCATTTTTTCCCCTATTCGCTTAATACGTATTTCATTTTAAGCAGGTCTAAAGTAACAAAAAAGAATAAAGGGTAGCTTGAACAATACAGCTGTTGTGTTTTACCTCACTATACGCTTAAACAGGTGAAATGAACACGAGCAAAAGCGTGTCACTCGTGCTGATCCAGGTCAGACCCTTCTTAACCCGTTTGAGTCCTCGTCAGGTGCAAGAACCTGGCCTGGAAAATTCAAATAATGTAAAAGCAGCAGAATATGCTTAAATGTAACAAGCATTTGTAATACAAGCATTAGCCACAAGAGGGCGTCTGCTAACAAAAAAGCGAACACACAGACATGCAGTCATCGAGCCAGTATGCTTTTTTGGTATGAATAATAGCTATACATTTTGATTTAAAATGTGTGGTATTGGTAATGTGTGATGGTAGACTCGTATAAGGAAATATGTCAGTTATTGTCACTATAGATATGTAATACTATAGCTACAATTTTACATATATTTGTAAATGCAAAAATGCACGTGTATTTCATTTTATATTTGTATGAAAATATTGTATAAGATTTTATATGTGTGTGTGTGTGAGAGAGAGAGAGAGAATGGAACTGTAAAAAATGTAAAACAAAAATTCTACATTCTAAAACAAAATCTCAAATATAGCATCTTGTATATATAGCAAGTGTCAGGAGGAAAAAAAATGTCGGAAGCAGCTTTATTGACTGAAATTATGGTTTGTTGACTGAGGAATCCAAAAAACTATTTTGGAACTATTTTTCATTTTCCCCTTTAAATCAGTAAAAGAAAATGGGAAGCCCTGCAGTGATTCGGGAGAGAGAAATAATTGTCTTCTCATAACACAATGGAATAAATAAATACATTTTTAAAATTATATTATAGTAGGCCCAAATCCAGAGGCAAATTGTGGGTGAATCATGAAAGAAGAATGTAAAGCTCACTATCTTTTTTTTTGATGTTGTTGTTGTTGTTTTTTGCTTAACCACCATATTTTAAAATATATATATTTTAGTTTTTATAGTTAGGTCTGAAAACATAAAATGACTGTGTATCAGAATGGCACCTTTCACTGAAATATAAACCTTAAAATGATCAAATTATATCTGCATCCATTTTGACCTTTTAACCATAAATGTGTAATTGCTAAAGCTAAGCTTGTAGCGTTATATAGGGCATCTTGAGGTGAACGCAAGCGGCTTTTACGGTGAACCACGTCTATACAGGTCAAAGAGGGAAATTCCCTTTAAATAAATCATCAGTGAATCTGCAGCAGCATTTGCATTCAGCTGTCACATGTAACTCCACCCAGCCATGCAAATATCATGCCATCTTTCATGCAACACTTGTGACGGATGTTTCCCTTTCAACTTACTGTTGTGTATTTTTGTGGAAGTATCAGAATCAGGCCTCTGTCCATTCGCTACTGTATGTTGAATAGGTTGTATATGTGAAACTGCCCTTATACACTCTGTAATTAGTGTGTTGCACTGTGACGGGTTTCGCCTCTAATTGAGCACTTCAACTCACACTAAATATAGCAAATGAATTCAGAGATGTTCAAATGTTCACCGTGGTTACTCGTTATGCATGTTAACATGCAATTGGCCTTGCTGCATATCTGTAACTGGCAGAAAATGCATGAAATATGGGCGCAGGACTTTATATTTACATTTAACGCATTTAGCAGATGCTTTTATCCACAGCCACTTGCAAGTTATTTTATTTTTATGAGGACTATAAGCCAAAAACCTCCATACATTTGTGATAAAATAGTTTTGTTTTAAATGTACACAAAATTTGTACATTTTTAAACAGTACACTACATGAGGAGATGTCGTTTTTTTCAGTCTCAAAATTATTATAATATTTATTTTTCATTTTTGTATTTGCTAAAAACCTTTATTTTTGTGTGTTTATTTTGGATGGGCTGTTTTTTGTTTTGTTTTGTTTTTTGTTTCTCTGTAGGTGGAAGAAACAAATATTCATTCAGTCAAGTTTTGACTGACAAACAAAAAAGTGTAAATAAAAACATAGCTTATTTTTATGCTACTAGCGAACATTCCCCCATCTTCTATTGGTCAAAAAAGGAGTCCCGCCCCAAAACTCATGCTATTGGCAGAAAGACACCTTTGAGTTTAAAGATACACATGATAGATTTTGTTTTGTTTTGCTTTTATGTTTATTTTATTTATTTATTTTTACTTTTGGCTTTTAAGCACTTTTTAAAATTATTATAATATTTTTAAAATATAACGTAGTTGTTGTTGTTGTTTTTTTGTTATTATTAAAACATAGCACTAGTGCGAATTTCAAAGATATTTGTATTCAAACAAAGATTTCTGTTTCCCAAATATTCCCCCATCTGCTATTGGTCGAAAAATATGGTAGTCCCGCCCCCAGACTCATGCTATTGGCGGAGAGCTACAATATCTGTCAGATAGTCAGATCTATGACTGTAAATGTCCCGACACACATGTAGCTCCTAGAGTTGTCCCGCTTCGGTTTCTGGTGAGACACTGAGACAGATTCAGACAGCCAGGCCTCAGGTGACGCTCAGCTCCTCAGCTGAAGACCCATAACATCAATAACGGCATCTGACTGTGGAGATGATGAGCAGCTCTGGCTTTGAGGGTCTGCATTTATACCTCATTTTACATTCGGATGAATCAAGTGACCCGAGAAGCCATCCTAACTCTGTTTTCATTGAGAGACGGCATGATGGAGCTTGCTGTATGTTTTGGGGTTTCAGAGCAAGGTGTGCACGTGACCATCTGAGACAGCCCAGCCCCAGACTGAGTATTCTAATGCAAACAAGGTCTCTCAGCACACAAAGAGGCTACATATCTCATACAAAAGATGTGTTGAGCCCGGACACAGCCCACACAGTGGCCAATGTCCTCATACAGTCATGTTTTGTCTCTCTCCCTCGGTCTGTATGAGTCTTGAGTGGTACAGGCCTGGAACAATGAGGAATTCACACACAAACACAGACTTAAACACGCTGGGGGGGGGTGTTTTCATCTCTCCGGGTCACGGTTGGTATGATGTGTGAATCCAAGATGAAGTTTTCAACATCTTTTCACGTTTGTGTCCATTTGGTGCTATTTGAAGTTGTATTAGTTATTTATACACCTGCATGCATCGCACACTAACAATACAATTTATACAAAAAGCTAAATCTAATGTTTATTATGCATTTGTTACATGCAACATTTGTTTTTTGGACGTATTTGTTTTGGTAGTAACATGCAAATATCATGGTAAATTAATATGGCAACCATTCAGTAATATGTATAAAAGTATCATGGTAAAAATAATTTTTTTTCTGGATTTGTACCATGGAAAATGCATGGTATTTTGATGAAGTAAAATGGGGTACTGTGCAAATACTATGGTACATGAATGTGGCAAATATGTAGTATGTATAAAAGTGCTATAGTATTATGTTTTATAGAATATACCCCACATAAACATAGTTTCAGTAACAAATAGTAATATTGTGTTCATTTGACAAACTACAATGCTGAAATTGATGTATGGTAAAGTTTAACATTCATAATATGTTGGTTTGTCACATAAAATAAACAGTTTTTGTACTATTTATGAAAAAGTCATATTGTTGCTAACGTTAATGCTAGTAAGATTAGCCTAGATAATGGGGTAAAGCAACCATTGTCTTCTGAAATGCACCTGCATATAAGTGCTGCAATATTTTTTTATTGATTCTATTATGTTGTTTGTGATGAGATGGAAGAAGTATGGTGGATATATATTTAGAAAAAGTCTGAGGTTGCATTTTTGTAAAAATAGTGTGTATTCTAAATGAGAATATTAGGCTATGATATAAAAAGGTACATTTTTCGAAATATTTAATAACAGCAACATGCTAATGACCCTCCTTTCAGGGAATGACTTTAGTGTTTACTTAATCATTAAATGAAAATATAATGCTATTACATATAGGTTATATGTATTCATTGTTTTTGTGAAGAACAAACCCTCAGAGAGTGTCGTCGGTGTGTAAGAAAAGACACGCGCGTCAGACAGAGATGAGGACACTGGTGTTCTCTGTTCACACCTGATATTTTTGGAGCTCTCTTTTTCCAAATCATGAAGGGAAAAAGGATGAAAAAATCGTCAATGTTTATGTGGAAAGCTCCGTGCTCAGATTCGCCTGCCATTTGAAGCCAGTGAGAGAGAAGAATTTGGCGGAGAGTATTTTTAAACCCCAGAAAAACCTCAAAGGCTGTACTTAGAGGGGGTCAGATGAGGCAAGATGGAGGCGTGCCATATGAAAACCTCCCAGGCAGATGGGCCTTTGAGAGCCGGTCTGTATACTGATGTCACTGTCAGGCCTACCTGTGTGAACCTATACTTCTCTTTATCTACAGTATTCCTCTTAATGCATCATTCTTTCTGAACAAACAGGCCCAAGTCCAATTTTGTAAAAGGTGTACTTGGCATTCTGAATAATGGCAGATTTAGTCAAGGTCGTATGCTGAACAAAACAGGTTTGAACTCAAAAGGCAGCACGTATGTATTAAGGATTATCTGAGTGAAAAGATATACTGTGATCGCTGCTGCAGTGTGAGACACGTTTAGGATATTGGAGCAGACGTTCTCATAATGTCACATCAGATCATTCCCTCTCAAGCTCAGACATGAGGAAGAGAGAGAGAGAGGAGGGATATGACTGCTGTTTGAGAGCAGCAACAATTTTTTAACAGCTATTTCTATGCTTTTTATCATCATAAATTTAAACTGTCCATGTCTACTTTTATATAGTAAACATTCCTGGTCTTATTGATGGTGATAAACATTCAGATTCACTCATTTCAAATAATTTTTTTTCATTTTGAAATCACACTGGTTGTGCTGTATGTTTTTAAGGAGTGAATCGGACTACACTTGGTGCATACATATGCTGTTGTTTCACTAAAAAGAACCTGTTCATAAGAGAGATTTGTTTGTAAATCGGACTACACTTTCCACACATGTTGTTGAATCATTAAAAAGAACCTGTAACTGTAATCAGACTACAGTGGTCAAACTGTAGTTATTGAGTGCAGCGCATGAGGACAATGATTGCAGGGATATAACTAAAGACAGGACAAACTAACAAAAACATAAAAACAACTGCGGAGCACGCCACAGAGGCAGCCATCAGCGTCGGCACCGTCTTACAAGGATGTAGTACCCAAACTCTGGAACAATCTTCCTAGCGTTGTTCGGGAGGCAGACAGACTCTGTCAGTTTAAATCTAGATTAAAGACAAATCTCTTTAACTTGGCATACACATAATACTGTATCGCATTTCTATAATTCAAATCTGAAGAACAAAAAGGATTGTTAGGCTGCATTAATTAAGTCAACCGGTACCAGGAACACTTCCCATAACACCCGATTTACTCATTACATTACAAGAAGAATTGCGTCTACACTAATATTAGTCAGTTTCATTCTTATTCTGAAGTCACAGTAGCCACCCAGATCCAGTCCATATCCAGACCAGATGGTGGATCAGCACCTAGAGACGACCTCGACAGCCCTGAATGCCAGCTGAGACCATGTCAACTATGCGCCCCAGAGACAGATCCCCTGCGAAGACCTCGTCAACTAGACGGCCATCGGGACAAGACCACGGGAACCAGACAAGTCCTCTGCACAATCTGACCTGTGTTGCAGCCTGGAATTAAATCATACCATGCTGGTTTCATCTGGCCAGAGGAGAACTGGCCCCCCGACTGAGCCTGATTTCTCAGTGGAGTGGAGTGGAGTTTTGGTTCCTTGCCACGGTTGCCTTTGGCTTGCTAAATTGGGGACGCCTAATTTCTGGCAATATTGTCGGCCTAGAGTTTAACTGAATGATGACATCACTGAATCATTAATGAACTGACTTTAACTGAAAAATGTATGTATGTTATTGACTGTATGTTATTGTCCTAGCATTATTGACGAACTATTTTCCTGTTTAACACTGTAAAGCTGCTTTGACACAATCTGTATTGTATGAAGCGCAATATAAATAAATGTGACTTGACTTCTAGCTATAGGAAGTGACCCAGATTTCACAGAAATGCATCCATATGCACTGCATGCCTTCACATTTGAAAGAGCACATTATCTACATGCTTAACAAGCAGTGACCTGTAACAAGAGCACATGAACTGTATCGTGCAGCTAACATTCACCATATGTTTCTTTTAGACACAGCAGATGAATTTGTAGCTAACTAGGTCTTTTGGACAAATAATTATTCACAGGCATTGACAAATCCAAAGTAACGTTTGAACAAGTGTCTGTGGTGATAGCCATGAAGTGCCTACTGGCTCATTCTCATGGAGTGTATTAATATGTACGAGATTCCAGTAGCTCTCAGAAACGTAACCAGCTATATCAGCTATTTCTGTGTTTAAATTGTTTATGGAGCTTCTAAAAATGAAGAGCTGTGAGTTGCCTTTAATATGTTCTGGCTGTGCTTGATCAGTAAACGAGAAAATGCCAACCTAATAGTGATGTCTTTTTCATATTAAGCAGAGAACGCACTATTTTCCTAGTCATACTCATTTCAACATTTTTTATTATCTTTATGAGTAGTTTAGATCAAATTAAAAAAATTTGTTCACCCTCAATGTTGTTCCAAACTTTAATGATTTTATTTTGTGTGAACACAAAAAGAGTTATTGTGTAGAATGTTTTGGCTGCTCTTTTCCATACAATGAAATTGAATGGAGACTGGGATTGATGAGCTCCAAAAATATCATCAAATGTTGCTGCAAAGTTACTGGAAGTCTTCAGCTAATAACAAATAAAAATTCAGACTTTTTCTCACACAAACCATAATATGACTTAAGAGGACGTGCGATATAGCATGCAAATCATGTTTTTTTTTTTTCATGTTTGGAGCCTGACAGCTCCCGTTTCCTTTCACTTTCATTGTGTAGGAAAAAAGCAAACAGAAAAGTTGTGTTTCACTGAAGAAACAAAGTCATATGGGTTTGGAAAGACATCAGGGTGAGCAAATTAAGAATTTTCATTTTTGGGTGTACTATACCTTTAAGACCACAGTGACTAACCATTCATAATTCTGTTGGGATGAGCATTAGCAAGTTTCTACTCGTTTATAAAGGGAAATTTATTTTCAGCCCTCTCTCAGGAGTAAACACAAGATGCAGCAGGCCCTGATGCTGAAAAAGAATATCCAACTAATTCAAATAAACAGCATGTCGTCCAGCAGGGGTCAAGCAGGTTTAGGTCAACTCTACTGCTAATACTTTAGATGCAACGTGTGTGTCTGAGGTTCTGTAATTTAATTCATGTGTTCTGCTGTGTATATACTTGCATTTCTAATCAGATTTTGTGGAAATTATGCCCAGAGATGACAGCCAAAAGAAAACCGCTTATACCCGTATCACACTAGGAAAACAAATATTTTTTATTTTGGTTGGTTGTTTTTAGGTTATCCGCAATGTTGACACAGTGGGCATTAATGTTAGGTTGTGATTCTCTATCAAAAGGTCGGTGGATTTTTAGAAACGGTTTAAAATGGTAAAATTGTGGCTTCTATTAAATAGCAAAAAATACTGTGGTGGAACCATACTACAGTGATATTTATTTATTTATTATATATAAACCATGGTATTCACATGGCATGCCAATATACTTCAAAGAATATAATTTAACAATATATATATATTGTTTAATGATAGCCTTACATTTCTTTAATGATAGCCTTATATATAGCCTGTGATTCGGCTGTAGGTAATCACAGCGTGCCGATATACAGCCATATCACACTGCTACATGTGTGATGTTGCGTTTATGCAACAGTTTGGTGGCACGATGTGTGTAAATACATGAGAAACAACATTGGGGTGTCTTTAAAAACACTCTTTTGTGCTAACATTGAGTTGCTTCATTGAAAGCTTATTGTATTGCTGTTTTAAGGTACTATGAGAGAGAGATGGACTGGGTGAGTGTGATTACCTGCATCTGATACAGCATTTATTCTTCAGCTCAATCTCATATTCACAATAAAACATTGTTAGAAGGTCTGCTGAGGAAAGCCATATCTTTACCCAGATAGCACACGTACGTCTGCAAGATGTCTGTTAAAGATAGCTTAATCTGGAAAGCTTCTGCTGTGTACAAACATCTGATAGACGTCTTTAAGGTGTCAGTTTTACATACATTCTAAATCATAAACCTCTTACAGACATTTTCTAAATGTCCATTTGACATCTAATAGGAAACGTGCTATAGACGTATTGCAGATGAGCAAACACTCAACACTCTTGCAGATGTAAATGCAGACGTCAAATACTAAATACTATTATTATATACTACTGTTATTTATATAAAATATTATGTAATGAATAATAATATTTAATAAACAACAGCCATCATAAAAGTTGCTAGGCAATTCAGTCAAAAGTACAAAGGCAGCGCTCTGATATACTGCATTAAAGTTACATTAAATATAAAGTGATGAGATTTTGCCCTCAGCCAAAACTGTTTGCTCTAGAACAAGTAATAGATTAATGAGATCAAAGACTGCCTGTTAGATTTACCCAAAACAAATTCTACCTCCTGTTTAACCACTATAGAGACATCAGAGCCAGCGACAAATTCCAGAATATCTGGTCGAGGTGAGGCTGCTCTCGGCGGGTTCATGAGCACTGAAAAAGGTGCTGACGCCCTTTAAAGTCTATACAACTACATTCTCATCTAATAAAACGTATAAAACTACATTCCGTGGCACAACAACAGTATTTTTTATGAAATTATATTATATTATTTATAAAATTACTCACTGTGAGAAATATTGCAAGCGGAGTGATACAAACGGTGAAACGGTTGAAGTTCCGATATCACTAAAATATCGCACCCCTCTCAGCCAATCAGATTTGAGGACCAGAAAGAACTGTTGTATGTGTGTGTGTGTGTGTGTGTGTGTAAATATATGCATTTAAATAAATAAAATTGTTATACATAAAATTGTTATTAAAACAATATTATAATTTATTAAAAATATGTTTCAATCAAAATGGAGAAAATATATTTTTTTAATTATGTATTATGTTTGTTATACCAATTAATATATATAACAAAAATACAATATTCTAACAACTGAATAATTGTAGAAAGTGAGCAATTGCACCACTAACGTTTTCTTTTTGTAAAAATGTATTTTCTTAGTGATATGAAATTCATGCTGTCAAAGTAAAATAGCCCAGTAGGTGTTTCAGTGTCGTTTTATCTTATTTTAGTGCTAAATTCTTTAAGTAATACTCTCTGGAAGCTATGGTACATTTCTTTAGAATGGCAGAGTAAGCAAACATTTCGCTGCCAAGTTCCCACACCTCTAACAGCAGTGTTTATCTCCCTCTCTTTCTTTTAGCAAACTTATAACACTTGTCAGTAATGAGAAGATTCCTAAGCGTCTCCTGGACCATGAGGAACCCCAGAGGAACACTGATCAACCTCCAACCTCAACTTGCAGTGATCGACCACTCAGTAATTGTTTTACTCTGGATTGTGCCTTGTCAGGAACGGACACCGTGGCTTTTAAGGTTATGAGATTTTTTTTTCCGAGTCGACAGGCCAGCTTTGATTTGAAATATGCGTTTAATAGCCAACGTCTAAATATGTTTCAACCCAACCCTCCGAGTGCAATTGAGCTTTCTAAAATCAGTCTTGTTACATCAGTCATATTTTGGTAATATTAACGGCTTCCCAGTCTATTAAAACAAAGAAAGGAATATAAATTGACACTAGATATAAAACTATGTGACCCCTTGTACAGCATACGTGTCTCTGATGTGCCATAGCTACAAGGCTCTCCGGAGACTTGTTCCAAGTTATTTATGATTCAGGAATTAATCTAACTTTGCGAAAGCTCCTGAAGAAGCGATCGTCTTGAAAAGCGGAGAGGGGGAGGGCTGCGGCAGGGGTAGGCTAGAGGCTGAAACGCGATTCAAGACTTATTTAAATCCCCCTCGTAGATTAGAAACCAGTTTGACAACCCTTTCACCACTTGTGATATCTAAGGGTTTTTTTATGCCACGGCAAAAGGAGGTAATCCACTCGGAATTTACAAATGATTTGAAGCAGAGCAGGAGACAAACTGCGCTGGCTATTTCCAGAAAAATATTTCCATATTAACGATAATTTGTCAACAGAAATGCAAATAAGGGCTGCGTTTGAGCCATTGTACAGCTGAATGCCATATTTTCCCATTGTTGGGGCTGAATCGCCCAAGGCTTTTCTTCCCCGGGGCTCATCAACATTTCAAATATGGATTATTATTTATGGCTGGGGATATATCATTGGCACATTGCAGAAGTAAATAAGGAAATATGGTGTTGTCTTGAAATAATATAGGGAAATGTATGGCTCGTCTAAATGAACTGTTATGATTGTATTCTACTGGTGGAGGCTCAGCTGGGGCAGGGTTTCTGCTTAAAATTATGTCTGCACAGATCTTATGTAAAAATATATTTATTTTATTAAAAAAATGGCCCTAGTTATTCTGTTTATCTGTGCAAGAAATGGAAAGAGACTTCACAAGGGCCCCAATTAAATACAAGGGATCAAATCTCATTCATTTCACCATTTCTGATCCTGACCTGATTTTGCATCTTTGATTGCTCATTACGAACATACAGCTTATTAATTAAATCATCATAATTTTTGCTACGGTACGTTTGAGTCATAAGAAGAAATCCAATTTGATCATTATGTTTGTTTGTTGGTTGATTGCAAATATATGATATTTACATATTTTAATGTACGAAGATGTTTGCCGTAAGCTTCAGTTGACATTGAGCTTTAGAATGAATGATTTTTGATGTCTAATGAAAATATGTGAATGCATTTCTGAAGGCATTTAGTTGTCGCTCAGTTTATATGTTCATTCAGAAAAGAGATTTCCTATCTGGTGAGGATGTTTATGTCAAAGAAAAATCAATGTTCACTTTATGTTGTGCATCATTTCCAGTCAAGCTGTGTTAAATATGATTTATTTGTGTCTGTTTAGGATACATAAAATGCTAGCTATAAATTTAGCAGTATCAAGACAAAGGACTCTGCTATTTTATTTCAATAATTTCAATTCCAAGAAAATATATGATATTTACATATTTTAATGTACGAAGATGTTTGCCGTAAGCTTCAGTTGACATTGAGCTTTAGAATGAATGATTTTTGATGTCTAATGAAAATATGTGAATGCATTTCTGAAGGCATTTAGTTGTCGCTCAGTTTATATGTTCATTCAGAAAAGAGATTTCCTATCTGGTGAGGATGTTTATGAAATTTTAAGTAGTCTATATAGACTTGAAATCTCTCATAAATGACTTTACAAGAACAGTTTTTGTTCCTGTGTAGTCTTAATTCCTGTTGTAACAGGAAATTGGAGGTGGGGCATATCAAAAGGCTTTTTTAAAAAACATTTAATTTATATAAATTGCTACTCACTAATGTTAATCAGCATCAAATTTGAGTGTTATTAATGTGTGGTCACATTTAACATTATTTGACCATTTTTGTGGCAATTCCAAGCATTTCAACAAGAATTTATGCAATCAGGAATTGTGTGAGCGTGAAAATTTTCCCTGTGGGTTCAAAGCTACTTGGTTAGAAAGTGACTGATGTGTGTGCTGTGATTCATTTTTTTTTGCCCACAAAAAATGAAATTTTGCCAAAATTTTGCCAAAATTTCACTCATGTGATCACACATTTAGGGGAAGGAGAAACTATTATTCTAGAATAGCATTTTTATAATTATTATTCATTATTATTCATTAATAGCATACATTGGGCAACAACTGGTATACATCTCTCAGTGCAAGATAAGTTATTAAAAAATTTTAGTGTCCATTTTCCCAGGAGAGAGAAAGAACTATTATAATGCCTATATCTGCTAAAAAAAATGTCAAAGAAAAATCAATGTTCACTTTATGTTGTGCATCATTTCCAGTCAAGCTGTGTTAAATATGATTTATTTGTGTCTGTTTAGGATACATAAAATGCTAGCTATAAATTTAGCAGTATCAAGACAAAGGACTCTGCTATTTTATTTCAGAATTGTATTAAATACAATGAATATGCCCATAAATATCCTTGCACAATACTATATTATGACCTTAAAATACTTTTAACATAGTGCATGTTTTGTAAACTAATACATTATTACATCTACATCACATAACCAGCTCCATATGTATGGCTTTTCTAACATAGTAAACTTGCTCTGTCACAAACCCGGTACAGCATTGCATATGTGACGCCGAGTTTCAGGTACAAGTCCAATGAAACACAAGTCACAATAAAAGAGCTCAAAGACTTGCAAAAAGCAAGCTAAAATGGTGTGGTTGCTTAAGCAAAATGTTTTAATGTCATATTTGCTTTTGATAACACTATCGGTTAGGTTTAGGGTAGGATTTATTCTAGATGCTACATTAATTTTAAAGGGGTGGTTGACTGTTTTTTTTCTAGGCTTGATTGTGTTTATGGGGTGCAGTCTAACATGTGTTAATGCTTCGTTTAAAAAAAAAAGTGTTATTTTTCACATAATTTACCTTTATTCTACACCGCTCTGTCCCTTCTCTTAGAAACACGCTCCGATGAGCTCCTGGTTTTATGAAGCCCCTCCCTCAGAAATACGCGATGGGCTCTGATTGGTTAGCTGGCCCAGTGTGTTGTGATTGGCTAAACCGCCTCTAGTGCGTGTCTAAACGTCACTCCCCTCAGCTCAGCAGCATGTTGTATTGTAAACAATGGCATATTGCTCAATATTGCTTATCAATCTGAGCCCGATTGAGACGCAGAGGATATTAGTGAAGAGGATCGCTCATAACTTGTGCAAGCACACAGCTCTTAATTGTATGTTTTTGTTTGTCGTTGTCTCATAGTTTTAGATGCACTGTTATTTGTAAATGCTCGCTCCGATGAGCTCCTGGTTTTATGAAGCCCCTCCCTCAGAAATACGCGATGGGCTCTGATTGGTTAGCTGGCCCAGTGTGTTGTGATTGGCTAAACCGCCTCTAGTGCGTGTCTAAACGTCACTCCCCTCAGCTCAGCAGCATGTGCTCCGGTTGTATTGTAAACAATGGCATATTGCTCAATATTGCTTATCAATCTGAGCCCGATTGAGACGCAGAGGATATTAGTGAAGAGGATCGCTCATAACATGTGCAAGCACACAGCTCTTAATTGTATGTTTTTGTTTGTCGTTGTCTCATAGTTTTAGATACACTGTTATTTGTAAATGCTACTGCTTATATTAGCTTTTAATATATACGTTTTTATCCTGAATAAAGATTTAATACAGTACGGCAACCGCGTGTTTCTGTCTGCCTATATGCATAAAGTGTATAATTGGAGCAGTTCATTGTTGGAGCTGAGCCGGTGAGCTGATGATCTGAATGAAAGAGAGAGAGAGAGATACAGAGCTTGTGCAGAGCAGGGGGACGCAAGGAACAGTATTAAGAACCGCTGCTTTAGAACATTGATTGTGAAACTTGTGAATCTATTAGAATCGTTAGAAGACAGAATCACGATTCATATATGAATAGATTTTTTCATGCACGCGCCCCTAGTTTTGACGGCAACAACTCTTCCTCTTCTCTAAAGCAGCGCAACATGGCCTCGCCCCCTTTGTCGCATGTTCCTGGGGGCAGGGTTTATGTAAATTTCTGGGTTTGTGACGTCACGAACCCGGGAAGTAGCTCGTTGTAGTCCCTACGAGCCATTTTTGTAGGCATTAAACTGCCATAATTTTAAAAGACGATATCTCCGTTTGCATTGAACTTTCAGCGTCGTGACTTTGCAGATATCGTTTATGCTCAAACAGCAACATTACACACTAACTAATGTTAAAAAAGTGAAAACGCAATCAACCACCCCTTTAAGTCTTTTAGTGCCACTCTCCAGACATTTCATTTCAGAACATTTGTGATAAATACAACAACCAATGTAATAGAATGTTGCCAGATTTATGTCCATTTGTTTTGTGGATGTACAGCATTAAAGCGTTATAAAGTCCCATTATTGGTGTGGTTTAATCAAAATCAAAAAACACACTCACTTAAGAAAAAAGTGAGAAGCCCAATAAGAATCCTTTATTTTATATTTAAATCAATCTAAATATATTAGCATATACCAATGAAACTTTTTGATGGTAAAATCATGGACAAAATGTTTTTTTTAAGGTAACAACTATGCAGGTTTAGAAGCATCAGTTATTTGAAGCATAAACATACAGCGTTCATTTGCATATCTGTGTGTGCGTTTCACTCTGACTGAGCAAATGTACTCTTCACGATCTTCTGTCAGTCACCCTCATCAGCTCGTCTATCACTCGCATTCCCTCTTTTCTTCCTCTCTTTCCCCATGGGTGTATGTTGTCGTTCTCATGTTGGTTAGAGGCTAGCTTCCTCAAACACACATTACATGCCAGCGAGCTTCAGGGACGGCTGTGCCACGCCACAGTGGCCTTAAAAGTGTGCCTTACGTAATTGCCAACTGTCTCAAATCATTAGGGGCAGCCTTTAAAAAATACATGTTTTTGCCGACAGCTGCGTACTCTCGACTTTGCCTGCCTTTCAGATCCGATTTGCTTTAGAGGTTCCACTCAGTTATATTTAACCCTGGGCACAATGAGAGCACTGGCGCCGAGGACCTCCGCTATCTGCTCCTTTCTTCTTTGTGAACGAAATAAAGGAAATTGTGGGTATTAGGATGTAATTATTCCCTGAATTTCATCAGGCATGGTGGCGTACTGGTTCGGGGACAGTTTCGAAGCAGATGCTGGAATTATGTGACAAAATTAACATTAGCATTAGCATTGCTGTCCTTTGGAACTTGAATGAATGCTGAGTTGTTTATGCTTAAGCAAATCTGAAGAGATTTCAAAGAGGCCTTTCATATTTTTAGTTATTGTCCTCGTGGTCTTTTATAGGCAGTATTCAATGTTTTTTGTAATAATTAAAGCTGGCTGCATGTGTGTTTGTGCGTCTAAGCATGTTCTTGGTAGCATATGAGTGATGAGCACACACTCCGACAGCCATGTCACATCCTGTAAGAATGGGGGCAGTTCAGACGCAGCTGCCCCGCAGACACGCTCCAAAAAAACAACACACACAAACTCGCACGCACACATCTGTGAGCCAAGCTGGAGCACAAAAATATCTGTTCTACTTTAGTCCTTTTTGTTTTTTGAAATAAAAATAATACATCTCTACCCTCTAAAATTGTTTTATGCAAACATACATTAAAATTCAATTAAATTATAAAATAACATGAAATTATAAAATTTGTGTAGTTTTCCATACATGCATTTAAATTAAGTTATGGTCAACTGCAAACTACTTTTTTTCCCTACCTGAATATATTACAGATTGTTTTTGTTTGCAGTGGCTCAGACATGTGTCTAACCTGTTTGAAGACTTCATACACTGATGCACACTTTGCTCCAAGTATTGTCGCTTGAAGGCACCTACCGCAGAAAGAGGTGCTCAGTCAAATCCGAAGGTCACTAAAAAGGGGCCCCTCGTTCCCAGGGTCAGATGATGTCACCAGGCTGAGACAAAGGGAGGTGTTGGGCAGGTGGTGGCCTCGGAGGTCTCTGTGTCATTTTCATTCACCACAGGGGCGAATGGTGGCCGTGAGAACGCAAAGGAAGATCAATACCGTTCAGCCCGAGGGGGCTGCAGCCAGCAAGCCCCCCAAAAATTATTTATATATGAGAGGAGCAAGTCTGCCCATACGAGGAAAAGTCTTGATGAATAGTGCAGAGAAACGGCTTAGTGTCTCTCACATCGTTTTGAATTTAATTTAGATTTAGAATTTAATACACTTGTTGGCTTAATAAAAGCCCAAATCTTGCCCAAATCCTAAATACATACATACTGTACATGACTAAATAAAATTTTATATCATTAGTTATTTATTTCAATGTATTTATTTATTCTTTTTAGTTTTTAACAACAGCAACTAGATCAGCATCAGCAACTATAAATGTTTGCTGCTTGTGGAGGAGTGTGAAAAACATCTGAAAAATGTACGTCACTTATTTTTGTTGCTGGTTGAGATGAAAAGAAAGCAGTGGAAAGAGTTTTTTTAGAAACCTGTTTCTAAATGAAGATCTCAACCTACACACATACACAAAGCTGTAAACAAGAAAACAAACTTACTGGGAAAGTCAAAAAAGTAAAAGAGAGAAAAAAAATCCTACACGTCCTTCCTTAGTTCTATAATATAAATTTCCTCCCCACGTTCAATCCCCCCCAAAAATAAATTTTTTTGAGGACAACATTTTTTACATTTTATTGTTGCATTCACACAAAAATAAAAAGGCATGAATATTAGCTAAATATACAGTTGATTAGCTGTCTATTTTTAATTAAATATATTTCATTTTATTGTTATTTTTATTTAATAGCCAAAGAATCTAGAGCCACTTTTCAGAATCGAAATGTGAAATTCAAATTCAAACAGTTTTGAGGCTGCATTTTTGAAAATGTGTATATATATATATATAGAGAGAGAGAGAGAGAGAGAGTTGTTTTGTTTATTTAAGAGCCAAAATATCTATAGCAATTTTTCGAAATGTGAAATCTAATACCGCTTCTGATTATATAGGATATTTTCATGAATTTATCTTGCACTCAACAGCTGAAAAAAAAGTACCAAAATTAACCATCAAACTGTTTGCAATTCATCTTTCTGGCTCTGCACCTTTCACGTTTCGACAGTGGCTGAACAACACTCATGCGAAAGAGGTATCCATATTTGAAAATAGCATCTAATTATGGGTGAGGGGCCTCGGATGCATCATAATGACAGAACAACTCCCTGTAGCAAAGGGCTTGTTGCTCTGGAGTTTTATAGCGACCGGGTCATAGCACTATTAGACCTTATGGGCAACAATGAAGCAGCTAACAATAGAGGGTCCATTATTGCACTTGTTTGTTTGAGTTGGCTGTCGAACTCTCTCGCTTGCTCTCTCTCTCCACACTCTAAGTAAGAGGAGGCGAGGCGTACTGCTCACAAAGGCACAGGGCCTGGTGGGAATAAGGGGGTTGGCTGGTTAATCACTAGCCTTAAACTACAGGAAGTTGTCTATTCAAAGAGCCCCTCGGGCAGCAGCACAAACCTTTAATCAATGCTGGGATGAGCCCAGCCTGGTCCCAAAGGCTGGAACGGGAAGCTGGCATGGTGCTTGGTTACTCACGGAAAGAGCAATTGAAACCCCCTTTTTAAAGATCTATATTTGAATGACATGAAGTATTAGTGATTTAGCATGTCAAGTATTGCTCATACTGCACTTATAGGTTAAAGATTCAACCCCTAACGGCCAGTTCGTACCAAGGACGATATTTATAAAGATAAAGATTTAAAATCATTCTAAATGTAAAAGAATAGCAGAGTTCAGACCACAACTAAAATGACAACGGCAACAACACACAGGTAACAAATTTATACAAACATTGTGGGAATGTTGTTTTGAAATGTTTCTAAAACATTGAAACGTCCAGTTTTCTTGTCTTGATTATAATATTATTTAAAGGATACAAAAACGTTTCTTACAGCGTTTCTTAACTTTGTTTTCACCCCAAATGAAACTTTATTTGAATGTTTATTTTTTAATTTCATTTTTTGAATGTTAAAATGTTCAGTTTTCTTTTTGGGATTATTTAAACATGTCTTAGAACATTCAATTAGTACAAATAACCTCACAAGTTTGCTTTCTAAGAGTGTTCTAAGAATGTTTTCTCCCAACGCTGAGAATGTATTAATTATTAATAAAGAAAATTCCATAGTGTTTTAAAATTACTTTCAGAACATTTTGTCTTAACATTTATATGACTTTTTAAAAACATGTTTTTTTTCCAGTTGATGAACAATAAAAATATTGACAGTCAATCAGAATCCATCCTGCTTTAAAGTGCTCGAGCAGTTAAAACAGTATATGACTTAATTTATTTGTTTATAATAAACAGGACATTATCATGTGTTGGTGTGGACGATAGTTGTTGATGAAGTTATTGTTCTTGGTGTGAACGAGCCCTAAACTCTATAAATGCCTTTATAATAAACACAACGTTTTCTTGTTGGTGTGAACAATAATATACGGTAGTTGTTGATATAATTGTCGTTCTTGGTGTGAATGGGCCGTAAAATCTAAAGGACTTTTCACACCAAGAATGATAACAATAACGAAAAAAAGTTTTAAAAATGTAATAGAAAAGAAAGTGTTAGGGGCATAACTTGTCTGCATTTATGTTGCGGATTTGATTGTTCAAATCATGTGACTTTTTGAGGAGAGGTGTGTTATTACTTATCTAAGCACTTTTTTCAGCCTAGAGGAACCAACCAGAACATTAAAGTTGGCCTTTAATGTACGCTCAGATTTATCACTATTCTGCGAATTTTAGTTGCAAAATCCAGTCTTTTCAATGGGAATTGAATGAAAGATATCCTCATGCATATTTCGCTAGTTTAAGTTGGTCGCACTGTTCCACAATGTTGACTAACTGTTTGTCAAAGCTGTTTGGTTTGAAAGTAACTTCATAATTAGCTACACTATTGGCAATAGACAATGGAGCTTTTTGTGAATTTTCGCAGAAATTTTGTGAATGTGACGTTCCTTTAAATGGATTGTTCACTCAAAAATGAAAATTAAATATTGTGCATTGACTCACAGTAGATTATATAATCAGCATAACAATAGATCGTTTTTTTTTTTTACATGAAACTTCTTTAAATTAATAAAAAGAAATCCCATTAAGAAAACTGTATTTCTGAACGTTCTCTGTATGTTCAAAATGTCCAGTTTTTAAAAATAATTTTCTTTGGTTAGTCAAACGCTACAGATTACGGGAACATTCCATTTGATCATTTTGCAAACATTATGGAAAGGTTACTTTTGAATGTTCTCTGAATGTTCTGTGAAAAGTAGTTTGCAGTTGGACGTTTGTCCAACTAAAACATTTAAAAGAAAAAAAAAAATTCCATAAACAATGTACGTTTTTGTGCTAACGTCTTGAGGACTTTTTCAAAGACTAGATAACTTAGTGTTCTCTTAGCGTTACTGATCCTATTATATTTTAATATTATAATATTATAAAAAAAAAAATACATTCATCCCATCCTATATCATGTGTAAAAATGTTCTTTCCTTAATTTGTTAATTTAAAAAAATTCTAAACCCATATCTCCTCCTGACTAACCCCTGCCATAATGGGTGGTATGAGACGAGAGTGCCCAGAGGCCTGAGAGCCCACAGAACAGGAAGCAAGTTTCAGGACGACTGGGTCCGTTGGCCCTGGAGCCTCTGAGTGAGCGCATGAAAGCAGGCAGCCATGAGAGGCAACGACCCAGAGCGAGATCTGTGCAGTACATCTGAGGGCTGCTGGGAACAACGGGAGGTCTTTAGCTTTTCAGGATACGCCATCTGAAGGGTTTTAGTTGACTTCTCTGTGTGTGTGTGTGTGTGTGTGTGTGTGTGTGTGTGTCTGTGTGTGTGTGTGTGTGTGTGTGTGTGTGTGTGTATATATATATATATATATATATATATATATATATACTGTATATATGCGACAGTTCTTTCTGGTCCTCGAATGTAATTGGCTGAGAGGTCTTTCAAACTATGAGATATTCATCCAATATCGCCACGGGAACCGTTTCACCATTTGTATTACTCCGCTTGTGGTATTTCTCACAGCGAGTGTCACGGCGGACACCCAAATCCACTATAATCTTAGAAATACTACTGTTGTTGTGTCACGGAATGTAGTTTTAAGAGTTTTTTTAGGTGACAATGCAGTTGTTTAGACTTCAAATATGTGGTTTGTTAATAGAGTAAATAGTTTTGGCTGAGGGCAAAATCTCATCACGTTATATTTTATGTAACTTTAATGCTTTATGTCAGAGCCATTTGTACTTTTGACTGAATTGCCTAACAACTTTTAAGATGACTGTTGTTTATTAAATATAATTATTGAATAAATAATATTTTATATAAATAACTGTAGTAGGCTATATAATAATTAGGATTGGGAAACGGTGTGTTCGTGATGGTGATTTTAGTTACATTGTTTAGATGGCGACAAGACACTGTTTTTACGAGTCAGCAATAAAGACTTTTATATCGAAAGAGACTGAAACAGGGTTGTAAACAAGGAAGTTATTTTTACTTTCAATAGCAGCTTGTAAGGTGTAGCCAACAAATGCACTGAGCAGCACTGTCATCAGAAATCACCCTTAACAGATGAAAGGACAGTACGACAAAGATATGGCTTTCCTCAGCGGACATTCAAACGAATGTTTTATTGTGAATATGAGATTGAGCTGAAGAATGAATGCTATATCAGATTCAGGTAATCACACTCGCTCAGTCCATCTCGCTCTCATAATTCTCTACTACTCTTCATAATACAGTGAGCTTTTAATTCTGTAATACAACAAGCTTTCAATTAAGCAAATCAACGCTCCTTCCTAACTAGTCCTAAAGGGACATTTTCGAATTAGTAATATGGAGGCTTGGGCTCAGCTGTTAAACTGTCAAACTGAGAAACAAAAGAGGGTTTTTAAAGACACCCAGTTGTTGTCTCTTGTTTATTTCCACACTCGTGCCGTCGAACTGTTGCATAAATGCAATATTACACTTGTAGCCATACGATATGACTGGATATCGGCAATCTGTGATTACCTACGGCACTCGACCTGAATCACAGCCATGCCAATATACAGCCATATCGCTCCGCTACTCATGTGATATACAGTATATATATGATATGGATAGTTGAGTGTGTATACAGGGTTTCATCTCACAGAGTACATGAGCTTATCTTTGACACTTATAGATATATGCAATAAATACTGGCACATTTAGGAAATGCTGAACACTCTTCGCACTGTCTTGGGTTGGGACCACAATGTGCTTTGCTGGTGAAGCCAAATATTGAGCTTCAGCACAGAGAGAATTCTGTTCCCACTCTGGCAGCTGGCAGAGTATAACCATAGTTGGATCATCTGATCGCTCTGATTATAAGTCTGCCATTGACTGTCTATAGGCCCTTTTACACTGCATTGAATTGTTGGTGTAAAGTGGGAGATGGCACTGATATCCTCCTCGGCCCGCTGGACTGACTTTTGTACTGAGAGAATAGAATGTGTAAAGCTACTGTGGTCTTTACTACTAGGACAGTGCCTAGATGAGATGAGAAAAAAGATTTAGTTGGAACCTTTTTAGTTTAGTGTAATTTCTACTCCACTATTATTAATCATTTTAATAAGTGAACTTCTCTATTGCTGGCATGCACTCCCAATTATTTCACAGCACTACAGATCATTTTAATTGCATGTAAGGCAGAATTAACAAATACAATGAAATAATTTTTGCAATCCATCAGAATAATTGACAGCACCCAAATTTTGATCCATAAACCATTTAGTTAGCTGAAAATAATGTCTAAATATCATTAAAGCTCATCATGACCAGGGCATGTCAACAGTCTGCCTTGTTATTGTGCAAGATGTCTTGTTTATTTTGTGGTACAGACTTTCAGTTTCAGTAAGCGTCTGTTTTTTTTTTAACTTCAAGTAACAGATTCACAAAAAATAGTGAGAGAAATGAAACAGTAAAATAATTAAATGAACAACACAAACAATAAATATTAATCAGTTTGTAAAAAAAACATTGATCATGACTATTTTCATATCATATAGATATGTTCAGAGTGAAATATTCTGCATGTTTAAGACTGAATACTGCTTACTAATTTAAAATAGCATATGAAACCGTATAAATGTGCTAAATATTTAGGTTGTTGTCACATGATATCAAATAAGTCAAGAAGGAGATCTGATGAAAAGTTAATATTAGTTCACTCTCAGAAAAAGGTCCAAAGTTGTCACTGCGCAGAAACCTAAGGTACAAAAGCTAAATGGTACTAATATGTACCATTTAGGGGTAAATAAGGGGAAAAGTTTTAGCTTTTGTACCCTGTGGTACCACTTCAGTGACAGCTTTGTACCTATTTTTTTGAGTGTGTCAACCTTGAAAAGGAAGGTTGTGCAACATTACACATACTTTAAACAACATAAATAGTAAGACTATGCTAGTCTGATTATGTTTGCTGTTATTACTGATTGGGAACGTTGAACTGTTAACTGTTTGTTGAAGTTTTATCAGAACACATACAGAACAAATTTGAAGAAAACTACACATAGCAAAGCCAGCGGATGTATGCTAAGCTAAGCTAAGCTAACTAAGCGTGTGGCTAAAGCAGGTAGTTTTCTATTATACATGAGTCAGGTACGAAATGAAGCTCCGTCGCAGGCTAAGCTGTCACTCAGACCTGAGGTTAAAATAGAAATATCTCCTACCCAAGGCAAGGACAACAGCGAGCGGATTCGATGTGTTATGTCATGCCTCCCAGACGGAGAATTACGGCAATGTTATCTAAAGAGCAAACGTGATTCATTTCAAGTCCTTCAGCTATAGTTGTACATACTATACAAGAGGCTGTGCTGACAAAAATTTGATATCAACCAATATGCTCCTTTGCAAACATTTATAAAAGTAACTATAGACCTATAGTTTACAACAAAAATACCACAGTGTTTATTGTTATTGTAGCTCATATCACTAATACGTTAATATCACCTTTAAACCATTATTATAGTTAACTAAATCTAAAACCTTTAAAAATAAACAAAAATAAATAAATATTATATATTTTAAAAATGCTATATATTTTTTAAATATACTTTATACTTTACAAAGAGACATTCAGTATGTTTGTCCTGTAGTTGGTTGGTTGTTTAGATATATACAATATATATATAGTATATATTAGCATAGTAGCATATTGTATATTGTGACGAGTGGGGGCGAGCCGAGAGCCGTGGGAACGGAGCGAGGCCGGTGGAGTTATATATATATATATATATATATATATATAATATTTTGTAATATTTTTAGTAATGTAATATAAATAAAATAATATATATTTTATTTTATTATAATTTTATTGTTTTAATGTAATAATTTTTATATTTTATTAAGTAAATGTAATTATTATTTTAGTATTGTGTATTTTTAGAATAAAACAATAAAAATTGTATAAAAATAAATAAAAAACAGTTTAGACAAAAAGTTACCACAATTTTATTGCCATAACAATAACTATATATCCTTGCTGTTAGGCTCTCAAAAGCCAAAGTGTGTATAGTGCAGGGTTCCTCAAATCTTGCTCTGGAGGGCCAATGCGCTGCAGAGTTTAGCTCCAACCCTGATCAAACTCACCTACCTGTGATTTTCTAATGATCCTGAAGACATTGATTAGCTTGCTCAGGTGTGTTTGATTAGGGTTACAGCTAAACTCTGCAGGAAAGTGGATCTCGTGGGCCAGATTTGAGGATCTCTGGTATAGTGTATACAGTATATTCTTCATAATTTGCGATGACTAAATCGAGAGTGTGACTTATTTATAAATACCGTTTTGTTTTAGGAGCACTCTAATACTTCAAAACAATTCTGCAAGAAACTGCTCTGACTGTGTTGTGTGACCAAAAGGCAAGAAATCCGTAGGTTGTGCACAAAGCAAGCGAAATACATATACAAGAGGACAGTTGCAGAGAGGAAAGGTTGGAGCCACACTGCAGTGTGCTTGAGTGAGCATGTAGGCCATGCGCGACTGCTGATGCGTCTCTTACCCCCAGGAGCAAGAGGGGTAGATTGTACACATGAGTCAAACAAGCCTCCCTGCATTCATGTGACATCCTCTGCCCCAGAGAAAAATAATGATGGTTCCACAGTAAATAAAGTCATATTCAAGAAGACAGGTTCGGTTTTGTAGGATTAATGGTTCATTATTTCTGAAATAATTTCCGTCTGGGTAGTTTTGTCATGCATTAAATGAAACGAGTTATATAAGGTGCCAATTTGCGTGTATAACGGCGGACGGACTTTAAGGTAACCTGTTTAAAAACATTCATTATTACAGAAATTACACATTTGACCTTTAAAATTGACTGCAATGGAAGGTCAAAGAACTGTGGATTCAAATGCGATATATGTGAAAGAAAACGTTGAGGAGGCAAATTCTTATCCATCAATCAGACGTTGCAATGTTAAGGACTGTGTTTTTGGACTGTGACATCCTCTGCCCCAGAGAAAAATAATGATGGTTCCACAGTAAATAAAGTCATATTCAAGAAGACAGGTTCGGTTTTGTAGGATTAATGGTTCATTATTTCTGAAATAATTTCCGTCTGGGTAGTTTTGTCATGCATTAAATGAAACGAGTTATATAAGGTGCCAATTTGCGTGTATTTCCGACCAAACGGCGGACGGACTTTAAGGTAACCTGTTTAAAAACATTCATTATTACAGAAATGACACATTTGACCTTTAAAATTGACTGCAATGGAAGGTCAAAGAACTGTGGATTCAAATGCGATATATGTGAAAGAAAACGTTGAGGAGGCAAATTCTTATCCATCAATCAGACGTTGCAATGTTAAGGACTGTGTTTTTGGATTAACATACATCAGAAAGGCCAATTACCCTCAATATCTTAAGCTTAATACGAGAGGCCTGAGGTGGTTTTGAAAATGGAGGGACGTGGGTCTAATTATACGGTATGATCCCTCTCACTTGAATGGCTTCCCGCAAAATCGAAACCTGTGAGGGAGTCGTGGATCAATCCGAGCTTTGGATTAAGAGTTCTCTGATAGCCCCCTGTCGAGATCAGGTTTAGAGAAGTATCTTACGGTTCCCCTATTAATCGTCTCCTTTCCGCAGTCATCCTACTTTTATTTGTGAGCCTGTGCTGGTCTTCAAATGAGCTTATCCAACGCCTCAGACAAGCTAATATATATATATATATATATATATATATATATATATATACCTGTCTGCCCCGTGTAGTCCCTTGGATGTTGGATTAAAAGACTATTGTGTTTGTTTACACCTTGTCTCCTCGTTCCTTCCCAGCGTGAGCATGACAGTATATATGTATATGTATATATTCATATATATATATTAATAAATAGATTTTATTTTTTATGTTTATTAAATGTTTATTACTACAAAATTACAAAGTAGTATTAAACTTTGTGGTAACAGGGCTGCAAAACTCTCACATAAAATTAATAGCAAATAAACATAAAACAACACATATAATATTTATTTTGGCTTAATGAGACTTTAAAACACATCAAATGCCTATATTTCCCTCTTAAAGTGGCGATTTCGGCCTGAGGTCGTGACCTTCTTGACCTTATTTAATGATTCAAATCATATGTCATAATTTCAACATTTTGACCCTTGTTATCCATATTACTGTAATAATACATTTTAAAAATAAGCATTTTTCCTTTAATGGAAATTATCAGTCACTACAAACCAATATTGCATGCCAAACTTGTTACTTTAGGCTAAATTTGCACTGTTACTTGTAAAGTAGAAGTTACAACCCTGTTACTTGTAAAATCATGAGTTTCAACTGTATTTAAAATATTTGTCGCAAATTGTGGTAACAGGGTTGCAAAAACTCCTATAAAATGAATAGAAAATAAAAATGAATCACAAGCATCTTCTTTTAATGCTACAGTATGTATGCAATTTAAGGGTCAATTTAAGTTGTTAGAGAATCAAGCATGTCTGTGTCTTTGTGAGCATGATGTGTCATTCCAGGCAATAATCTGTAAAGCAAGACACATACATAAACTTTTCAAACCGAACGTTCTGCATTGCTCACAAGTGGCTGGCTAAAAGAATGGTCTGTATCTCTCTGTTTTGTTATGAACGAAATAGTGACTTTTACACCCAGTTAACGACTGTTTCCCAGCAGTAGCCGCATAACACTACCTTCTCAACCACGGCCTCAACGGTTTTAACCACTTCCACATCCTCTCTGCGTGCTCTACCTCCCCCCCAGCCTTCGTGTTTTGGATGGCGCCTGCTAGCACAATGCAGCTGCCAGGACTGATAGCATCGTGCCGGGTAAAAATCGCTGCCAGCATTTATGCTAGGTGACTTACACTTCACGTGCTAGAATATGTTTGGGGTTTGATGAGTTTAGTTTCAATAATAGTAGACAGGCAGCAAACCAAGAACTTGAAAATAATCTGGTTGTCTTCTTAAACATCTAGCGCTAGTGGAAGTGAGCGCTAACGTTTAAGAGAACCGTGTTTACATTTCGTAGGGTAACACAGTGGAAAAAGAAGCCCTCACAGAATCAGCTAACAACACCTAAACAACCATTCTCAGAAAACATAGGGAAGTAAAATGAGCCATGAACACCCTGCAATTATTTCAGTAATTTACAGCTACTGGCCTATACTTTCATTGTCATGCAAAGCATGCACTTCTTCCTTATGCATTTCTGAGTAAGCAGGTTTGGGAAGATGACTAAGTTCCACTTTACCGTAATTAATGGTTCATCATTTTGCTTAGTCTGAGAGTGTACACAAAGTCAGAATGAAACACTGATAGTCATTTGTATAACAAGTTAAACTTTATGGCATGTTGTTGATTACCAAAATTGTTTCTTTTTTTAGAAAAAAATAATAATAATAAAACAATAGAAGCCACTTACAGTAGAAGTCAGTGGGGACATTTTTGGAGGATTTAAATGCAGAGACGTGAAGCTTAAAATTTTTACAAAAGCAATTATATTAATTCTTACATTAAAACGTCTGTATTGTATGAGCTTTTAAGACAACTTTACTGTCATTTTTAGGTTTTAGGCCTTATATTGTCATGGCAACAAAGTAAACAAATATAATTTCACACAGAAAGCATTTTTCACAGTAATATCATGTTAACGAACACATTGTTTACATATTGTGGCTATACTATTGAAACAATATTTTAATGTTTATGATGGGCCCCATTTACTTCCATTGTATGTGCATCACTGTAAACACAGATTTTTCGTTTTATTTATTTATTTATTTATTTAAAGTCAATATAATTTTTGTGGTAATCAACATTATAGCAGAAATGCTGTCAATTGCACTCAACTTGTTCTGAATCCAGATTATTACTTTAAATAATGGGGCTGTGCTACATTGTGGAAAGACAAGGCTATAATGGCTGTATTATCATAATCATAAACACACTGGTTTGTAGTGCAAACAGTTTTACCGTTTACTGCTTTTTTTTCTTCTTCTAGTTATTGACCTACAGTGGCTACCCAGCTAACAATAAATTTCCAGGAACGTTTTGCTAACGTTCCCAGTAAGTTATGAAAACCTTAATTGTCAATGCTCTCTTAACACTCAAAATATCCAGGTTTTTAAATGTTTTAAAAAATGTTATGTGAACATTAAGAGAATGTTCCATTTGAACATTTTTAACATTATTAAAAAACAGATATCTTTGAACAAACATTCTATTAATGTTACTGGAATAATGTTGTTCGCAACTTTGAGAGAACCTTGCCAAAACATTCTGATAACGTTCTCTTTTAGCCACGTAATCAGTCTCGCACAATTACAAAAATTCCAATTTCCAAATTTTTGGAAATAGCTTACTTCCATATTAAAAAATAAAGTGACTTTTTTTGGCCTAAAAGCATTTAGAACCTGAATTACATATTTTATACTTAAGTACATTGTCAGATTCGCGTTAATATTACTTAAAATGTACATATATACACATATTATGCATCATGCTTGACATTGAGTGTATGACTTTCTGCAGCACATGTGATTTTAATTTCTTCCTCTCTTTCTCTACTTTCGTTCTGTGGTGTTTCCTAAATACCATAGATTCTATTTTTGCCCTCCTGTTTACTTTCATATATTTAAAATGTAGGCGCCCAGAGCCCCTCCCTTTTAAAGACCCAGCCCTGGTTAGCAATCCAGAGGCTGTGACACAGTGCTTCCATTCTTCAGGGGAGGTGTGTGTGTGTGTGTGTGTGTGTATGCCACGACCCCTCCCTAACCTAAACCCCAAAACCAGCACTGACTGTATACAGGCTACGCTGTCATTTCCTGTCACGGGAGCCTGTCTTTCAGTTGGTTAGGGCTGGGATTTGTGATCTTTCTTCGATATTGATGTGGATCTGAAGCAAATGAATTCCATCATTAAATTACTTGTACTGTGTGATTAATTATGCCGTTTGAGGGAAGCTGGGCTCTTTTGTTTTTATTTTTGATCAGCCACTTAATTTATTCACCTAATGGCAGAGATGCAATGAAAATTCATGAAAAGGAGTCTTTGATGGTCAGATCATTAAAAGTGCATTTACTTGTATTCTGTCCAATTCGACATGTTAATCCATTTTTATGAACTGGCTAAACACTATCAGATCGAATAATGCTTCGCCAGGTGTTATTTGCTAAATATTGCATTTATTCCATTGATCGGCAATTCTCCATCCCTGCTTAACAACACAGTTTGTTGCTCACACTTGATAACACAACGATTAGTCTCACATGTGTAAATTGTGGCATTAAATCTGGTGCATATCGTAGCTTAATATGACAAAAAATAAATAAAAAATAAAATAAAAATGAATGGATAGATAGAAAAATAGATACCAATTAAACATTATATTTAATAATTTTATATATATATATATATATATATATAATTCTATATAATA
>NW_015505260.1:1986851-2005833 GCF_001515645.1 Sinocyclocheilus grahami | reverse complement strand
ATATTTTATATATACCTGTGTGTGTGTGTGTGTGTGTGTGTGTGTGTGTGTGTGTGTGTGTGTGTGAGATTAAAGGTACAGTAATCATAGATATGGTGACATCATGACAGGAAGTCACGACTATCAGTTTCCTTATATTTCTTAAACTGTCATCGTTTCACACCAGAACTTTTTGTTTGCACAGAGGGGGGCAGGAGATGCAAAATAAAATGACAACATGGACTTGAGTCACATAGAGCCGCATATATGGGAAGTAATTGCAAAACAATTGTTGAGGCAAAGACTATCTGTATGAGCACTATTTTGAACGGCTCTCAGCTTGTGGTGAAATCAATTAAAACTTATGCTGTTTATTACCAATTGACTGAAATTAAGTATTTTTGCAGTCGGAATGCAAGTTGATTCAATTTTGGGGGAATGAATATGTGAAATGAGGCATTACTTTTACAACCATCTGATGCGAAAGAGGCATCTGGCTCCTTTAGAAAAGAGATTTAATGCTCTGCTATTTATCTACTTCTCCACTTTCACCATTAACATTATGCTAATAGGGCGACTCAGTAGCTCAGACACACTCCTCGTGAAAATCCGTGCAGCAAAATCCATAGGATTTGTCGAGTTTCTATTCTCCGTATTGCCTGCTCACCCTCGGACGTATAGATCTGCTTTGAGGTTCTTATCTGGTTCTCCCAGCTCCCAGCGTAATGCGTTCGCTTACCAACTCCACACACTCGTTCTTAGGGTGAAAAAAGACAGAAAAGAAGGACTGACAATACAGTCCTAACTTCACAGTCAGCTCAGCGAAGAGCACACGGCTCTAAGCCCTGTTGCTGCCTGCAAGCTGGTGATATTAGAGCTCGGTGTAGGACAGATGCAAAGATCTGAGCAGCGCTGGCTAGCCTGTGTCTGTCCTGCTTGTTTCCCCTCATCTAAAACACAGGGAACATCCTGGGCTTGATTTGAAACCAAAGAGAGACATATTTTGCAAATATTGGTTATTGTGGTGTCGACAAAAAAGTTTGTGAGAGAAGAGAAGACAAACCTTCTGAATGCTTATAGTGTAAATCTAAATTGGACATTTATGGCTATTAGCAGTGTTGGGGAAAGATACTTTTTAAAGTAATGCATTACAATATTGTGTTACTTCCTAAAAAAGTAACTAATTATGTTACTTAGTTACTTTTTATTGAAAGTAATGCATTACATTACTTTTGCGTTACTTTTTAAATCTGGGCTGGGCTTGATTGTTTGCTTTTAATATAAAAAGTTATATTTTTGGCAAATATAAAAGCCCTTTAACACCAAATTAAATTTAAATTTAATTTAATTTAATTTAATTTAAATTCCATTAAATTTGGATTAAATACGTAAAGGATATTTGTATTATTTAACATTTAATTATTGCAGCTTTGAGTCATATTCTGAATTGCGTTTAACTGTTTTTATTAATTTTGAGGAAAACTAAATCAGATTTTTTTTTTGTGAGTGAGTGAGATGAATTAATGCTCGTTCACATTTATTCTAGAACTAAAGTAACATCTTACTCCCGATTTCTCTCAACAAGGGGACAGGAGAGCTTTCAATCAATAAATGGGGAAAAAAAAGGAACTGGCGTTACTTATTTGAAAAAGTAACTGAAAAATGCGTTACCCCCAACACTGGCTATTAGTGCACTTCTGTTAGCTTTGGGACTGTTTATGTACTCCTAAATGCTGACAAAAAGCCGTGAAAATATCTGAAAACTTTTGATGACTCCGCTAGCACTTAGGGGCGTACAAATCTTTTGTCCAATCAAATGCTCTCTAGATTTAAAAGGTCCTCCCCCTAACAGAGTGCAACAGTTGGGTTCTAGAAGTAAAAATCCAATTATTTTTTTCCATAGGGATACTGGTTTTTAACGGGAACCTATAAACTACTAAAGACAGACCTACTGTGAGCTACGAGGTTGTTAATCAATGTTATATGTGTTTGCTGAAGTCGACAGTCCACATTACTTTAACTTTTTTTTTTAAATAATCATGTTTAATAGTGAAATTCCTGGCAAAAAAAAAAACATACCTATAATTCTGCAGATAAATCTTCACTAATAGGAAAATCGAAACAAGCAAATTGCACCAAAATAACTCTTTAGCACCGCCCACTATTATGAATCACTGCAAATCATGTGATAGAGTCAGTCTCCCTATGCTCTCAAACTACTCTGTCATTTTTTATTTTGATTGCCATTCGCAATGCTTCGTGGGATTGTTTTTTTCACTTAATAAAGTTAAGTAAACAGTCTTGTCTTTATGTTTGGTTTTCGAATACATTTTTGCTTCAGATCAAAATGTGTTATGTTGTGATTCACCTCATAGCTGGTTGATTTGGTTCATGACTTTTTACTCTTTTACACTGACTTGAAAATTCCCTGTGGGGAAAATAATTCCGGAACCAAGCCTGTGAAAAAGTGTGTGGACAGTAATGCATTCGATATCGCACGCTGCTCACTTTCGTTAGCAAATAGCAAAACATGGGCTGAATTCCAAATAGCACACTACCATATATATATACAGTATATATATATATATATATATATATATCTATATATATATATATATATATATATATATATATATTTTGTATATATGGTAGAAATGGTAAGTGTATGTTAGTATGCTAATTTGAATTCAGCCTGTAGCTGTCTCATTTTGAAAGCTGCGCCATCTGGTGGTTGCATTTTTTGGTCACACACATCATGGAGGACGTCTCGTTTCAAAAAAGTAACAATTATAAAACTGGCTGTCATCCCTTGTGAGGCATAAATTTAAAAATTACTGTAATTTCTTTCTTTCTTTGGCATGTAATGGTTACTTTTCTGAAGTGAAGCAGCCTCAATGGCACACACTGCCAACAAATGCGACCTCTGAAGGAAGCAGCCCTCGAAATGAAACACAGCCTATGGTTGCTACTTGCTAATGCTAGCAAAAAAGGACAACCTCTTAGATATGTCTCACCAGATTCAATAGGAAATACAGTACATCAGTGCAGTGAACAAACTTCTCGAGTTTAAGATTAAAAGGAATCAAAGGGCCTGGTAAGCATCTTCAAACATTTTTACTATAAACAATCCAGGTGGTGCCATTATAGCTCCGGCAGGCTGAATCTATAAGGGGATCTTTACTTGATTTCTTATGCACTTTCATGTGGCTTGCCATTTAATTATACATTAGTTTAGGGCCTCGAAATGAGACCCCGTCACTTCACAGGTACAAACAGTTGAATTATTGAGCAGCGTACAGGCTGGAAATGCAGCAGCGTAGCTGTTTAGGTACAAAAACGGGAAAGACTGCAGAATGATGTATCCCTTTATCCTTACACTTCCAGAGTTACTCTCAGCTCTTTGAGTCAACTGAGCTGCTTTTCTATCCTATTCAGCTCTGGAGGAGTGCGATTAAACTTGGTCAGACAGCCTCACGTGGATTTTTGTTGTTAGCATTTTGGTCTTGTTCTATGTTGCCTGAATATCCACGAATGTTCAAAGCACTGAAGCAGAGACTTCGAAAATGTAAGACAAACATTTTGACAGATCAATTATAAGAGTAGACCTTAAAGGGGCTAAATGTGCATACTGACACTAGCAGAATGAGGTTTAATTCAGTTGCATAGGACTGTGTGAGTGCAGAGCAAAAACCTAAATACCCTGTGTATATATATCCTGTTAGATACAAACATGTATGCAAAAAGCATTGACATGGGATGTAGGGATATGAAATGTGGAACGTAAATGTAAAATTTAAAGCTGAAGTGTGTAATTTTTTTTTGATGTGTAATACTCCTATCCAAGCTTAATATGTAGAGACAACTATAAGTGAGTCATTTGTAGGTTGATTCTCCTGAAAAGAGTAAACACTTCATTGTTTTCAAAACATTACTCTGTTTGTTTCAGCATCAAGCATAGCAACAGTGACTCAACCAATGGTATGAGTTTGGGGCGTGACTTTCTGTTTGCAGACCAATGACAGGAGGTTTGGGAAACCTGTTTGAAAACAGTCATTACTTTTGCAAATTCTATGAAAGTAGAACAGAAATGACATGCCTTTACATTTAGAATTTTATAATTGGAATTTTACATTTAAATTGGAATTTCCATTTTAACCTCTTAAAAGTTTAAATAAAAAAATCCAGCTTTAAAAGAGTGCTGGGTATGTGCAAATGTGACTTTAAATGTGACGTCATTTTGCATTGTGCCTAGCTTTTAAACCTGGAATCTTACATTTAAATTTAAAAAAAGGAGAAAAAAAGAATTTAAATTGTACCTCTTAAAATGGAATTGTATCAAATTAAAATGTAAAATTCTAAGTTTTAAGGTTTCCATGCATTATATCCATCAGAGACTTTGGAAAATACACTCTTAAAATATTTACTCAGTTCACTGAAGACATTTTTTTTAATGCAACCACCCAGGATGCATCACTCTCTTTAATTTACACCTCCAGGGCTTCAGATGTGCAATATACAGCTGATTGGGTGATGTGACTCAAAACGATAGCAGGAAAGAGGGGGGAAAGCGAGAAAGAGAGAGAAATAGAGGGGTGTAACAGAAGCTGACAGACTGAGTGTTTTTCGAAGCAGGATATGCATGAGTGGGCTGGTTAAGTTGATATCTACTGGGGTTGGTGGGTGAGGGGCGTGTGTGTGCCAGGCAGGAGGGCTTCATGCCGATGACAGGTGAAGCCTATTACTACAGCTGAGACCTCACAGCTGACCTGGATCTACTCTGGATCCTCTCTGCAGAACACATGCCATTTTCCCAGGATTACTATGGCCCCTTTGAGACAACAGTATGCAGCTCATTCTTAAAGTGTAATAGCAAACTGAAGTGTGCATGGTCAGCCCAGAGCTTAGTTTTAGGATGATGCAATCGTTAATAAAACTACACCTTACTTTGAAGTCAATAAGTCAGCCTGAAGCTTTGCATCAACTAAGACGGCTTTGAGGTGCTTAAAGACTGAGAACTAAAATGTGACACCTTCTTGCCTGTGAACAAGTGCTTGCCCGTGATGTAAGTGCTTTTGATAGTTTATCCCATTCAACCGTACCTGTCCTTTGACTGTATGACTATTATAGGTTTAACCTTCTTGAAAATCTTAAAGGCTTCTCTGAAAGGCAGAGACAGAAAAAAAACACCAAAAGTTCTGCAAAGCAACCCAACCTTACGTCTCTTAAAAGGTCTCTTGAATAACCTCTAAAATCTGATTGTATGAGCCTATTCAAAGCCATTGCAGTCACCATTATATTCAGACCAGTAACCACACATCAGTTTAATTTTTTAGTAATGTGGCAACTTTGTAATGGGCCTAACGTTCTTGGAAATCTTCAGGGCTTCTGTGTGATGCATCAAGAAATTAAATGAGGCCACCAAAAGTTCAGCAAAAGAAACCCAAACTTATGACTGGCTTTGTAAGGTTTTAAAGGGTCTCAAAAATATTACTGTATGTTCAAAATCATTGTAAATTGCCAATATACAGTGTACATGCAAATGTGACCTTTAATTTAATTATGTAATAACGTGGCAAGTTGCAACATCATTTTGCATTGCTCCTAACTTTCTTGCAAATCTTTTGGCGTTCACTGCAAGGCATCAAGAGACCAAAGAAGAGCACCAAATGTTCTGCAAAGGAAGCCAACCTTACAACAGGTTTTGCAAGGTCTTAAAAGGTCTCTTGAATACTGACTAAAAAATATGATTGTATGTTAAAAGTTGCTGTAAATTGTCCATTTACACCTTGTATTGGTGGTTTACACCACATTTTGAACATATGGGCAAATGTAACCCTTATTAAAAACTAAATTATGTAGTAATTTGCCCATATGGCATCATTTTGCACTGTGCCTAACCTTCTTAGAAATCTTCGGAGCTTGTTTGCAAATGGGAATGCAATGTCCTACATAAGTCTGTAATTTGAAGGTGGGCCTAAATTGTCTAGATCTCCCACTCCATCCTGCTATCAACATACCCACCTGATATTGCATTGTTGCGCTCTTGGTGTAAGGCATCAGGAGACGGGACCACCAAAACTTCAGCAAAGCAACCCAACCTGGTTTTGCAAGGAATCAAAAAGACTCTTAAGCACTTTCTCAATATTCTGATTGGATAACTCCTGTTGGAAGCTGCTGTTAAAGTTTTTGTATGAATTGTTAGATGATTGAAAATGTTCAAAGATCAGGTGAACTGCCTGAGACAGTGCAGTGTTACACATGCTCTGTCTTGACTTTTTTCGTTGGCCCTAAAATTGGGAACACTTTGCACCTCGACACTCTGAGAATGATGATTTTCAGTTCCCACGTGTGAATCATCATTTACTGTCTTTATGAAACCTGACTGACCAAAATGACAAGCAAAAACCTTTAGCTCCACTTCGTCATCCATCAGTCCCACCGAAATAATTACAGTGGCTGCCTGAGACCCAAATCGAGGGGTCAAATCTAATAACCTCCATTAACTCCTCAGACATCTCATACGCCAAGTGCAGCGTAATGAGGTTAGGTCTCCTTCAGCAACAGATAATGCTCGGTCTCAAGGCATATTGTGCTCACACACCAGGCTGCTTTTAGGGCCCAGGCCGTTTTTCTAGAGAAATTACATTCTTTGAAGGTGTCCACAGGCAAACCCGAGTGGATATTATCAGCATCTCTCAGCTGAACCGTGATGCCTGCCAGGGTCCTCCGTGTGCTCGACTGGCAGGCTGTCGCTCTGAGCAGTAGGGTTTTTCTTTCCCCTTGTTTTGGCATGGAGGCCGGGGCAGATGCCACACTCTTCCCTCGGGGCTTTGTGTGCATATGTGTGGATGTATGTTTGTGTGTTTGGGATAAAACCTGTGGCTGCAGTCTCTTAAGACAGAGGAGGCAAGCATTAAATAGCCCATCTATGGCATCGTGGAGGCAATAGAGAGGCCTTCACAACAGATGGATGGAAAAGCTGATGGTGTAGCAAACCTCCGTGGAGTAGATGTAGGGAACATGGCACACTCAGAACTGGATTAAAGCAGCTAAATTTGTATGGAAAGAGTGCCATTTTTCTTTCCTAATCTCCGATTTAGAGCGAAACCGCCAGTGTTGCACAATTTTGCATGCCTTGAAACCTCAAATCTTGAGGTTTGCTAGGGATGTTCTGATTTTGACTCATAATTTTAAATCTTAAAAGTGATCGCATCCATATTCGTAGGTGTTGGGACGGAAAGTGTGGTTCTACCACATACTTTTTTGCCGTTCGGATAGATGCCAATATCAACATAGAGAGACGGTTTCTAAAATGTCGATATGATTTATGCATGTACAACTTTTGGGATGTACATACAATACGTGTGTTTGACGTAGATTTCATTGTTATTGAGTTTTGCTGATAATTAAATTCATCCATATGAAGAGCGCAAATGACTTGACTGATTAACCCCACCTGGATTTTATTTATTAATTTATTAAATTTATTAAAAGGTCTTTCTCAGCCAATGTTTCTGGATCAGTTGCGTCTGTCTTTTGAGGATTTGTAAAGATTTTTTTCTCTAAAGTTGTACATACGGTGTATAAAATGTTTTATATTATGATATTATGTTGATATAGTACATGTAAATGTACATGTGCAAAAAAGTACCTATGAATACAAATGAGATTTTTCTTTTTGCATAAATATTTTTCTTTTACTATCACAGTTTCCATGGGATTTATTTGAAAAAAATGACACTGCTATTATTACACTAAGTCAGCGGTTCCCAAACTGGGGTGCGTGCACCCCTGCACAGACCGACCAGCAGGGGTGCGCGAGAGAATGCTTTTGATGATCTGTGTGCATTTTTTTTGAAGGGGCAAGTGAAGGAGAATTTTACTTGCCCGACCGAACAACTAGTCTAATCTAATTAAAACATCTAATTAGGGAAGCACCAAAATTTCGGCAAGAATGATTCAGATTTTATTACATTTGGTAATTGGATAATCAATAGTAACAAGGTCGTGGCAGTTGAGACTCACGTGAGACAATTTCATGGAGAAATTGAAACAAATCAACACAACTGCACACAGAAGAAACATACTGCGGTAAAAAAAAGTAGTTTTTATATTTATTACATAGGTATAGCCTAGCCTAATTAATTAAGATGACACGACTAAGAGAGTGCAGTTTTCCCCGAAAATCAGTACGATTGTAAATTCAACATTGATTTTAAACAAGATTTCAAACGAGTAGTTAATATTAAGTGACTTAGGGCAATGTGACTGTTTTTGCTTGATTTGTTTAACGAAAATAAATCCAAACAAACTTAGCAGCAGAATTGTCACGCATCTTTTACTGAATGATTCACGTTTTTCAATTCATAATTTGAGTCAATGATTCAGTGGTCCATTCATAAAGACAGGCGCTTGCTATATTCTTGAATGAATCAGCCATCTGAACGAATCGTTTGAATGCCTCAATGACTCACTCATTAAAACATTCACTTGCTGCCACCTGCTGGCGGGTTACTTTCAAATTTAAAAGTAACTCTTTTTTTTTTTTTTTCAACTTTTCATATTTGTAAATAAAAAAACCTGATGTAAAACACCAAGCTCACAGCATTATTTATGCTGTTGTGATTTTGCAGTGTAAATGCATTCATGCTACATTTCAGCTTCATTAAATTGTCTCTGTAAATGCATCTAAATGCCACTTCAGCTGCTTGTGTTTCTCCAGCAGAGTAAAAATTGGTTTTGTTAATACTGATTTCATTTGATTGGTCACAGCCCTCACATTGGTCAAAGAGTCTTATTATATTAAGTGAAATTATTAATAAAATGTAAGAATTTGATATGAAAGATGACATGCATTTAATAAGATTAGGGGGAAATGCCCTTTTTATATGCAAAAAAAAAAAAGACCTGGAAATCAATTAAAATACATTTTAATATGCAGTAACTTTAGTCATATAAAATGTAATTTTCCAGCAACAAAATTGTGGCCTGTGAAAATGCTGAGTGGCTAGTAATTTTGGAAAACCACTACGGAGTACGGTGGTGGGGGTGCTTGACATGTGTCAAACACTAGAAAGGGGTGCACGCTGTAAAAAGTTTGGGAACCACTGCGTTAAGTTATAGTGTATTTGTTGATATCTAGATACATATGGCATGACGCCTGTGCTGCAGCTCAAGATAATGCAATTTATACATGCACTGCTACTGCAGATACTTTGCACACACTCGCCTTTGAACTGATTAAACATTAATATTCATAAATATGTGCAATCCTTTTTTTAAAGGTGGTAATCACACATTGTGGAAAGTGGAAAATTATTATTGTGCTTTCAAAAAATATCTAAAAATGAAACAAGAAATATTTTTTGAAGCATGCGCGGGCAAGGCTGTTTTACGTCCTTACATCAGAGCTAAGGCTAAAATTAGAAATAAATCATCATGCATTAACGGTTCTCTGAATCCTCTTTGCTCTCTACAATTTATGCTAAGCATTGCAAGAAGTCAGTCTAAATTTAGGAGTGAAAACAAAGATAAGATTTTGCTCATTTGCGATGAGCCGAATGCTTTGCTGCTGATCTTCTTTATTTTGAATTCTGTTTGTTGATTTGTTGCCCCCTCTAAATGCATACACACACACGCACACCTGCAGCAGGATATTGACACATAACTGACAAGCCCTTATTGGGTGAATAAAAATGAAAGCAAGACGGGCCATTCTGAGTATGACTGTGCTGCTAATCGGAGATTAATGGTAAAATAGCTTAATAAATTGGCACAAGCCTATTTCCTGACATGATACATGACTGTCAACTGGAAATGATGCTATCTATCCTCAGGCGGCCATTGTAAATGGAATCTGAATGTGGCACTACTACAGCAATGTCACAGTCAACAGCCCTTGTATAATTGACTGAGCCACAAATAATATTTTTTGATTTAATCATTTAACAAAATCATCAACTCTCTTTTACAGAAAATTGCCTTTTAGTTTCCGTAGGGTTTAAAACTAACCTTTAAGGTATAGTTCATCCAAAAATGAAAATTCTGTCATTATTACTCACCCTCATGTCTTTCCAAACCCGTAAGACCTTCACTCATCTTCACAACACAAATTAAGATATTTCTGATGAAATCCGAAAGCTTTCTGACCCTGCATAGACAACAATGCAACTGACACGTTCAAGGCCCAGAAAGATAGTTAAATCGTTAAAATAGTCCATGTGACATCAGTGGTTCAACCTTAATTTTATGAAGCTACGAGAATACTTTTTGTGCTCAAAGAAAACTAAAATAACGCCTTTATTCAACAATTTCTTCCCTTCCTCTGCTTGTAAAAAAGGCCTGTTTTCTTTGTGCACAAAAATAAATTAAGGTTGAACCACTGATGTCACATGGACTATTTTAACAATGTCCTTACTTCCTCTCTGGGCCTTGAACGTGTTAGTTGTATCAATATTTTTATAATAATTTAATAAAATAATTTTTATTAAATATTAAATAAATATATATATATATTTGGACTTTGCTTGCAACCTCTACAGTACAGTATGTGATCTGTTTAGTTGCAATGTTAAAGAGTCTTAAATCTCGAAAGGAAAGGAAATGCAAAGCTAAGTTCTGGTAAACATCTCCATAGCAGGAATGCTTTTGACACCACATGCTACATCAGCTACCCAGAGCTAACCAACCAACATGAGAAACACGTAATTCTGAGAGTGAAAGGAACAAAACAAAAAAAAGGATGCTGATGCTAAGTCTGCCAGTAGCAGGTGCGGCTCGATTCAAATGCCTGTCAAAGCTAATGTACGCTAATCAGCTGTTGGATTTGCCTTTTTTGGCTGCCACATTTAATGAAAGACAAGAATATGTCATCAGACACTTCTTTTTCTCCTCTTGCAGAATTATCAAAGCATAAAGGTGGTGGGCCATTCACATGAGGGAGAGAAAGAGGGAGGGGGGCGTCACAAAATATCAGAAAACAACTGCACAACCCACATGGTGGATCATGACAGCAGTCAAGTGAATAACTCAAGAAGGGGAAGCTTTGCAGAATTTTGATTTAATGCTGCATTCATGCAGGGAGGATGTTCACCCGCATTACGCACGCTCTAATATTCCCCAACATACCTTGGGCCTTTGGTTTTCCCAGCCACTCGGAGAGAAAGAGGCCAGAATATCCCTCTTGCCTGAGGATTTGAGCACAATTCAGTGTCTTCAATTTGAAGCGTGAACCGAATCGATCAAAATCCTAAGAAAAGAGCTTCCTATGGTGGAACGCCAATGATTAGCACTCATTTTGTGGAAAATAGGGTGTAACTGAGCAAACAAGTTGGCTTTATGGAGCATCCCGATGAATTTTTGCTCAGTACTGTGTTTAATGCCATGTGGGACATTTATCCAATTAAAACCACTCGGGAAGTGAAGGATATATGTAAATGGAAGTGGCTTACACGTGCTAGATGCACAAATAAACAGGTATCTTATGAAGAATACGTTAGACTTGAGAATAAAGGAACACTGAATATTATTCAAGCAAGATATTATAGCCTTCTGATGCATTTGTTTGACCCATAAATAAATAAATAAAATAAAATAAAATAAAAATAATTAACCATTCAGGATGTGATGTTACAACCAAATCACCATAAGGTGCCTTTCTTTCTTTAAGATTTTTTTTAAGTAATTTCAACATTTTCTTACAGGTGCAAGCTATATCAAAAATGATCTATTGCAAATGCACATAATGTGTATTAAACAGTGTTTAATTAAGACCATCTTACCATATGAAATAAAATTATATTTTGAAAGACAGTGTATGTAAAATGTAATTGTTTTATTTTTAAGCTTTGGTTTAACAGAACATTTCTAGCGGCAACACCTACCAGTTTTCATTTTTTATATATATTTAAAATGATAAATTAAAAGAGTGTTGTTTTCAAATAAAAAGAAACGTCTTTCATCAGAGGGTTAAATGTGTTTACTAATAAAACTATGCCCATGCAAATATCAGTTACTATATAGAATATTTTGTTTATATGATTTATTTCTATTTATTTATTATAATAGGCTAATAATAATATTACATAATATGATAACTTTAATTGCTTAGTATATTTGAATACTAACGACTTTATCTGAATATCAAGTTTGTGTGATGCTATATTTAAAATGCATGAAGGCAACATGATTATTATCATTAATGCAGACCATGATCAATAAGTAATCCATCATTTAAACTACCTATGCAGATTCTTACTGGTGCAATGTTTGCTCCAAGAGCTTTGAAGACGTTTTGACCTCAGACATCAGAAGACATTCCCCATTTTTCTTCTCACACTTTCTTGCGCACAGAAATCAGCGAGGAGGTGCGTCTGTCCCTCCGCTTGCGCCCAATGGAACAAAGAGCAGCGTTATCAATGTGCACGCGTTCAGCCAATAGGAGCGCTTCTCTTCTGGTGACGCGCCGCGACGGCTCTGGTCTCTTCCCACTGCGCAGGAAGCGAGACGCGCAAAAGAAGCCGAAGTTAGACGCAAAGGTATCGCGGCACACGCAACAGCAAGCAGCAGTTACCGCTGTAACCGCTCGGAGTTTCCCCGCGAATGCAAGAGGAACCCGACGTCTCGAGCAGAATGAATGGTTAGTATCGATATTACTTTTTTAATTCTACGAAAAACACTTTGCAGGACGCGTTAGATGTTTATCGTAGTCTCTTGACGAACATATCACTGGCGTTTTTAATCCGATTTTGTTTTGATCTTTACAGACGTATTCTGCAATAACAAACGTTTAAAGCTACCTCAGAGATGATTATGTTATATTAGCCTGTATTATAGGACTATTTTATAGTACTGTCGACTGTTTGAGAATTCTTACATGCTTCAAGTTTATTTTTACATTTGATTTGATTCATTTTACTGCTTGTCTTTTTGTGAAACACACCTGTATTATGTTATAAACATTTTCAACCTAATGTAGTCCAGCGTAAACCCATTGACCCGTTCAGTCAATAATTGTATTAATTCAGAAAATGTAATCCTGTAAAAAAAAAATAATAATACAGTTTTATTTTAATGTTCAAAGGAGATTTATTATTATCCCATGTGAAAATCTGATGCAATTGGTCTGATTTTGTTCAATTTGACGCGTGCTGTGAAGTTGTGACAGCCGGTGTGTCAAACTGTTGTGTGTTTGTTTTTCTGCATTAATCTTACGCAGACTTCCATATGCATGTTTAAATGTGGCTCATAAATATAAATAATGCTTGTATTAATATTAATTTAACATCTTGAGAGCTGGGAAACCTTAGTTCAGAAAAAAAAAAGAAGGCTTATTTAGATCGCAGTGCAATGCAGTGAGACCTTGCAAGACTGTTTGATGTCTGAGGGTCTTCAGATGTTTTTAATTAGGACCTGTAAAAAAATCTGTCTGTCCTGTTCTCTGGGGCGATGCTTTGAAAAAAAAAAAAGGCAGGAGAACACAGAAAGTCACTTCAGTGGAGGATCGGCTAATCAAATTTTTATAGCATTTTCTCATTTTTTCTCTCTCTCTCGCTACCCTCCCTCCCTCCCTCGCTTTCTTGATCCCGGTGAACGAGTTTCTCTTTGTCTGCTTCTTTGGTAACCACACCTCCCCCCAAAACGCAGCCGGCTCAGACACCTGAAGGCTAGACATAATGATCAACGCAGTCCCCATGAGTCTGGATGCCTGCCAGTTGTTTTCGCTCTTTTTTTCACTACTTTGTCTCTTCTTCTGTTTTTTTTTCCCCCTTGCATCTTTTGCCCTGCACAATCAAGGGGCCAGCGCTCAATGTTGGGGGCCAGTATGCAGCATGTGAGGGGCCAACTCTTCTGCAATGTATGGACCACGGAGAAAGAAGTCTGGCACACATGCAAGGAGAAGCATGAACAACGTCTCCTTGTGTGTGTGTAAGCGGGAGTCTTTATTCAACCGTGCTGTTCAAAATTGCATATCAGTTTTTTTTTATGGTATGTTTTTTTTCCGTACAAGGCCTGTCAGTTTACAGTGCATTTTTTGCTTTAGTAAAGAGCAAGTTTGGTTTATTCAAGATTGCTTTTTAGGATCCAAATGGCATGTTTTGTTACTCTTGGTTTTCTTTAATCTGTGAATTAGACGGAGCGCTGGATTCTCAGCTTGTTTAAGTGCTTTGTCTATGTAAGATTAGGTTTAGCGCATGTGAAATGACATACAGTTAGGAATAATAATGCAAGAATGAACGTGCGATGAGGAAAGCTGAAGGATGGAGTTGTGGGTTGATAAAACAACCTTTTTGCACAATATCCTGAACAGTGTATTATAATTTTAAAAGAATTGTATGTTGAGGATTATTAAAGTCGACAAAAGGATTCATATGTGTTCAATATGGCAATTAAAAAAATTAGTTATTAGATGTGTAAAAAAAAAAAAAAGTGTATTTTTGAAATTATGGATACGCTTACAACACCTGAATGTCTATTACATTTGAATTACATTAGTGTCTGTTTGATCATATTTTTTTAAAAGCATCTTCCTGAATCAGTGTCCCAAAAATCGCTATTTTGTCTCTAGCTAGTGCACTTTGATTTGCTCGACGTGCAATATTTTGGATGTAGCCTGCTTGTGTTTTCTCACACAGCTCAGAGCCGACATGTTGGGAGTACAATGGCACTAAGTAGACGGCAGATCCTTTCTTTCTCACTCTCCTCCTCTGCCATAAGCCTTTGAAGGGACGTAATAAAAGGTTCAATAGAAGCAACAAGCTGTTTTTTTTCTCTCCTCTCACACGTTCTTTTGGCATTCTACCTGCGCATGAATAGGAGGCCACTGAGACTCTCTGACAGAGGAAGAGTGTTTATTGAGGGCTAAAGGGCTCAATACAATCAGACAGCCTCACATAGAGAACTGTGCGGCTTGGGCAAGAGGCCATGGGCGTGTGTTCTCCCTAGTGTCACACCCATTGACTCGAAATGTTTTTGGGCTGCAGAGGGGAAAATCATATAGAAATGCACATTGTGGATATAGATATCAAGTAGGTTTTTAGTAGATGTATTTTTGATCATCACAAGACTTAAAAATAAAGGTTCTTTACTGGCGTTTATGCTTTCATGAAGAACCTTTAACATCCTTGGAATCTTTCCATTCCACAAAAGGTTCTTTATAGTGGAAGAAGGTATTTTAGATTGTTCCAATGTACTTCACACTAAGAAAAAATGGTTCTATTAAGAACTGTTCAGTAAAAGGTTCTTTAGGGAGCCCAAAATGGCATCTCTTTGGAACCTTTTTTTTTTTAGTATAAATCTAATAAATTATTCAACATTTTGAGGGACCAAAATAGAAGAGATTGTTAAACGATTTTGACTTTTGTACCATCAACACAGATGAATTCTCGGAGTGATTCGCTATGCTAATGAGCAGTTTTGCTTTTCAGTTGCAGTTTTCGTTTGTAATCCTTTACAAAGTAGCTGACTTAAAAAAAGAAAAGAAAAGAGTAACTGATTGTTTTTAATATGTTTATTGGTAGTTTATGGGGGGGAAAAACATTAAACCACTACTAATCTGAATATTGGTGTGGACATGTCCCTCTCAATGTCTAAGGTAGTTTAAAGAATAATTTGTCCCAAAATGAATCTTTTTACATTTTTAGAAATTTTCCAAATATATTATTTTGGGTTGTGCAGAAGAAAGTAAATAATTTAAAATCTAAATTTTAAGACTGAACCTTCCTGACATATCAAACAGCATCAGTAAAATGGTTTTATAAAGAAATCCGAGCTACATCTACATATATCCCTCCTAAAAATGTCATATTTTTTAATGAATATCATCTTATGTAGCACACATTGCAGCTTTCAATTCAGTATGCATATAAATACTATCCATTATGTCAGCTATACTTAAACTAAATAGCCCAGCATTAAAGGAAAATATGTAATAATATTTATGCTTGCTGAATTATGGGGTGGAATTTGAATGGAGGGTTCTTGACTTATTCCTCTCGCACTCAGTGTGAAAACGCATCGCCGGGGAGAGGTTAATTGTTTTTAGATCTTTATGTGTCAAGAGAAAATGGAGAAACTGGTGCATAATTGAGCTCCTGGTCGTTTGAGTGATTATAGATTAATGCGCCTCTCCAAAGTAGAAAGACAGCGAGGGATGGAGCGAAAAGAAAGGACGAAAAGACCCATGTTGTGAGCTGCAACCACAGGGGTTGTCTGGTCTTTTGAGAGCAAGAGGGAGTGGAGGCTTGTTTAGTCAGTGGCCCTTGGGGGCTTGACCTTTGACCTGTACCGTGCCCCTCTGTGCTCCAGGTGCAGGTCGGTTCTCCACGGTTTTTGTCGCACACACACACTCCAGAGGGCTAGGGTAATGTTGCATGATGCCTTTTTTATTTTTTGTTTGTATGGGGTGTGGCTGAGACCAAAAGGGTTGTGAGGGTGGGCGGATGAACCTACTTTTCTTGTAGTGTTTGTTAAAACAGCCTTGAAGTTCATGGAAGGCACAACTAAAGATAATGCAGTGTTGTAATATTCATGAATGCATTAATCAGGAGGTTGTCATGTATAATTATTACAGTGTTTGATAATGCCAGAGCAAATCACCTCAGGCAGTGGTGATTGCTGCCTGATACTATTAATGTTCTTTAATAAAATGCCCGTGTGGGCCGAACCATCAGCGCAGCCTGGTAGTTAAGTGCTGTAAGGTTAATGAGGCAATTTACATACGTTCTGCTGCCATCTGGACGCAGTAAGAGACAGCTGCTTGCTCTTATTTCATACTGTGTTTTGGGAGCTAACCCGCAGAAGTGTCATTCCAGTACATGCAGAGAGCTTGTTGAACACTTTTGACTTTTGTCCCATCAACACAGATGAATTCTGGGAGAGATTTGCAATGCTAATGAACAGTTTTGCTTCTCAGTTGCAGTTTTCGTTTGTAATCCCCTACACAGTAGCTGACTTTTAAAAAAAAAAAAAAAAGGAAAAAAGAGGTACTGATTTGTTTTTAATACATTTTTGAGTAGTGTGCGTGCTAATAGTTCTTTAATTTTTTGCTTTAGCATGTTTTTTTTACATAAGGTTGCTTGTTATAATTAGGTGTGAGCAAAACATGCAAAATACAAGAGCGTTTTATTCATTTTTTAAAGTCTGAGCTCATTGTACATGGCCGTGTACATGTTCAGATAAGTCTTTAATGGTTTTATAAGTCATCAATCACTGATTAAATGACTGAAAGTGATCCAAAGAAGTAGCATGAGTACAACTAGAGATATGACTTACCATAAACTAGAGATCTAGGTCACCAGTTTTAAACCAGGAGCTCTTTCACTTAGTGGTCCTTTACTTTTTTTTAGCTGGCAGACCACTTAAAATAAAATAAGAATTGTAGGCCCCCTAACACGTTAGCTACCTCAAAAAAATTATGTATAGTTTTAAATAGTGCCGAAATTATCCTTCATTTATAGCTTTATACTGACATTCTCTCATTTTTACTGATCAATAATGTTGCTAGATGGTAATTTTGTTCTTATTTCTTTAACTGGACGACTTCTTTTAGCTAATGAACCAAAATGCTAAGCTAAAAAGTTTGCTAGCTTAAGCTAAGAAGTTAAATAAATATAACTGTCAGGAGTGAGACAACAAAAAATTGTGCTAAAAATGTTTTGTTATCATAATCAGTTCACATTATCAGTCAATTAATTCAAGGTTGGTACTTTTCTGCAATTATAATGATTTATTTAAATCTGTTCTTAAGTCCTTCGCCAATGGCATCAGTTTGAGAACTAGAGGTACGAAAGCCTTTGAAATTATGCTGTATCTTGTAGGCCAGCCAGCATTTTCAACAAACAATTTGCTTTACACCAATTGCAGTCGATATCTTTCCTTAACCGCAACAAGAAAAAAAGCATCTTTCGTTCCAGGGGCCTCCTTATATACAGATAATGTCACACCACTTCCTCCGAGGACTGGACAAAGAACAGCCACTCTGCAATCGATAACCAAGCGAAAGAATGACCGAGGGCTCTTAAAGATTTGCAGTTTGGATCCGAAGTAGGTAGACACAACCAGAATCCCCTCCGACAGCTGAAAGCAAATAACTGTTACTGGGCTATCCGTAAAATTGCAGAGATGGACCGTGAAAGGGGAAGGCAAAACTGTGGAGTTGGTGGATTCCTGCTGGCTTCGTTTCAGGCTAGGTAGACTAACGGGGGTTTAAGCGGCAAGTGTCGAGGGCTCGCCGGTGAAACCTGACAGCATTTTCCGACGGGCCGGGAGGACGAGTGGAATTAATTCACCGTCGCCTCTGTGTGCCGCTTGATTCTACAAGCCTCTCTCAATCCCAGCGATTAAAAAAATGATCCTGCTCGAAAACGACATTGTGTTAGATTTAGCGGACGTGTTTGTTCCAGTTAGTAGATGTAGCAAAAAGGAAGATGGGAATTAACTCTCATTGGCAGAAGCTCAATCCAAGATGAAAGCCGTCGAATGCGCAGTTTTTACAAATTCAGCATTTGTCCGGTTTTCTGGCTCTATCAAAACAGAGCAGCACCAGGGAGCCTTTATTTGCCGTCAGTTGTGCTGCAATCGGTAAAAGATATAGTATCATTTTATTGTTCGGCTGTCCCTCATTTCAACTCGAGACTCTGTTGTGTGATCCATTCAGTCCAATTCCAGGGACCGGTCCAACTTTCAAGTTGCGGTTGATTCATTTAATGTCTTTGAACCATATTCATATGTTTGCAAAGTGAGCTAAAGACCTGCAAGCGGTAAACTTCAAAGCACTTCCATATTGTACTTATTACAAAAAGTGCATCCAAGCATTAGTGGTTCTCATATCCAAAGCATTTATCCACAGCTAGCAGAAAGGAAGCTTAAATTGGCAAGCAATTTGGTGTCAACACTTTGTGCTGCGTCTTGCAGCCCTTCCACAATGAATAAACCAGCAGAAGGGTACTTTCTGTTATCTGTATGGTGGCACATGCCAAATTATTGTTTCACAGTGGGATTGCCA
>NW_015505260.1:1930995-1979823 GCF_001515645.1 Sinocyclocheilus grahami | reverse complement strand
GTAATAAAAGGTTCAATAGAAGCAACAAGCTGTTTTTTTCTCTCCTCTCACGCGCTCTTTAGGCATTCTACCTGCGCATGAATAGGAGGCCACTGAGACTCTCTGACAGAGGAAGAGTGTTTATTGAGGGCTAAAGGGCTCAATACAATCAGACAGCCTCACATAGAGAACTGTGCGGCTTGGGCAAGAGGCCATGGGCGTGTGTTCTCCCTAGTGTCACACCCATTGACTCGAAATGTTTTTGGGCTGCAGAGGGGAAAATCATATAGAAATGCACATTGTGGATATAGATATCAAGTAGGTTTTTAGTAGATGTATTTTTGATCATCACAAGACTTAAAAATAAAGGTTCTTTACTGGCGTTTATGCTTTCATGAAGAACCTTTAACATCCTTGGAATCTTTCCATTCCACAAAAGGTTCTTTATAGTGGAAGAAGGTATTTTAGATTGTTCCAATGTACTTCACACTAAGAAAAAATGGTTCTTTTAAGAACTGTTCAGTAAAAGGTTCTTTAGGGAGCCCAAAATGGCATCTCTTTGGAACCTTTTTTTTTTTAGTATAAATCTAATAAATTATTCAACATTTTGAGGGACCAAAATAGAAGAGATTGTTAAACGATTTTGACTTTTGTACCATCAACACAGATGAATTCTCGGAGTGATTCGCTATGCTAATGAGCAGTTTTGCTTTTCAGTTGCAGTTTTCGTTTGTAATCCTTTACAAAGTAGCTGACTTAAAAAAAGAAAAGAAAAGAGTAACTGATTGTTTTTAATATGTTTATTGGTAGTTTATGGGGGGGAAAAACATTAAACCACTACTAATCTGAATATTGGTGTGGACATGTCCCTCTCAATGTCTAAGGTAGTTTAAAGAATAATTTGTCCCAAAATGAATCTTTTTACATTTTTAGAAATTTTCCAAATATATTATTTTGGGTTGTGCAGAAGAAAGTAAATAATTTAAAATCTAAATTTTAAGACTGAACCTTCCTGACATATCAAACAGCATCAGTAAAATGGTTTTATAAAGAAATCCGAGCTACATCTACATATATCCCTCCTAAAAATGTCATATTTTTTAATGAATATCATCTTATGTAGCACACATTGCAGCTTTCAATTCAGTATGCATATAAATACTATCCATTATGTCAGCTATACTTAAACTAAATAGCCCAGCATTAAAGGAAAATATGTAATAATATTTATGCTTGCTGAATTATGGGGTGGAATTTGAATGGAGGGTTCTTGACTTATTCCTCTCGCACTCAGTGTGAAAACGCATCGCCGGGGAGAGGTTAATTGTTTTTAGATCTTTATGTGTCAAGAGAAAATGGAGAAACTGGTGCATAATTGAGCTCCTGGTCGTTTGAGTGATTATAGATTAATGCGCCTCTCCAAAGTAGAAAGACAGCGAGGGATGGAGCGAAAAGAAAGGACGAAAAGACCCATGTTGTGAGCTGCAACCACAGGGGTTGTCTGGTCTTTTGAGAGCAAGAGGGAGTGGAGGCTTGTTTAGTCAGTGGCCCTTGGGGGCTTGACCTTTGACCTGTACCGTGCCCCTCTGTGCTCCAGGTGCAGGTCGGTTCTCCACGGTTTTTGTCGCACACACACACTCCAGAGGGCTAGGGTAATGTTGCATGATGCCTTTTTTATTTTTTGTTTGTATGGGGTGTGGCTGAGACCAAAAGGGTTGTGAGGGTGGGCGGATGAACCTACTTTTCTTGTAGTGTTTGTTAAAACAGCCTTGAAGTTCATGGAAGGCACAACTAAAGATAATGCAGTGTTGTAATATTCATGAATGCATTAATCAGGAGGTTGTCATGTATAATTATTACAGTGTTTGATAATGCCAGAGCAAATCACCTCAGGCAGTGGTGATTGCTGCCTGATACTATTAATGTTCTTTAATAAAATGCCCGTGTGGGCCGAACCATCAGCGCAGCCTGGTAGTTAAGTGCTGTAAGGTTAATGAGGCAATTTACATACGTTCTGCTGCCATCTGGACGCAGTAAGAGACAGCTGCTTGCTCTTATTTCATACTGTGTTTTGGGAGCTAACCCGCAGAAGTGTCATTCCAGTACATGCAGAGAGCTTGTTGAACACTTTTGACTTTTGTCCCATCAACACAGATGAATTCTGGGAGAGATTTGCAATGCTAATGAACAGTTTTGCTTCTCAGTTGCAGTTTTCGTTTGTAATCCCCTACACAGTAGCTGACTTTTAAAAAAAAAAAAAAAAGGAAAAAAGAGGTACTGATTTGTTTTTAATACATTTTTGAGTAGTGTGCGTGCTAATAGTTCTTTAATTTTTTGCTTTAGCATGTTTTTTTTACATAAGGTTGCTTGTTATAATTAGGTGTGAGCAAAACATGCAAAATACAAGAGCGTTTTATTCATTTTTTAAAGTCTGAGCTCATTGTACATGGCCGTGTACATGTTCAGATAAGTCTTTAATGGTTTTATAAGTCATCAATCACTGATTAAATGACTGAAAGTGATCCAAAGAAGTAGCATGAGTACAACTAGAGATATGACTTACCATAAACTAGAGATCTAGGTCACCAGTTTTAAACCAGGAGCTCTTTCACTTAGTGGTCCTTTACTTTTTTTTAGCTGGCAGACCACTTAAAATAAAATAAGAATTGTAGGCCCCCTAACACGTTAGCTACCTCAAAAAAATTATGTATAGTTTTAAATAGTGCCGAAATTATCCTTCATTTATAGCTTTATACTGACATTCTCTCATTTTTACTGATCAATAATGTTGCTAGATGGTAATTTTGTTCTTATTTCTTTAACTGGACGACTTCTTTTAGCTAATGAACCAAAATGCTAAGCTAAAAAGTTTGCTAGCTTAAGCTAAGAAGTTAAATAAATATAACTGTCAGGAGTGAGACAACAAAAAATTGTGCTAAAAATGTTTTGTTATCATAATCAGTTCACATTATCAGTCAATTAATTCAAGGTTGGTACTTTTCTGCAATTATAATGATTTATTTAAATCTGTTCTTAAGTCCTTCGCCAATGGCATCAGTTTGAGAACTAGAGGTACGAAAGCCTTTGAAATTATGCTGTATCTTGTAGGCCAGCCAGCATTTTCAACAAACAATTTGCTTTACACCAATTGCAGTCGATATCTTTCCTTAACCGCAACAAGAAAAAAAGCATCTTTCGTTCCAGGGGCCTCCTTATATACAGATAATGTCACACCACTTCCTCCGAGGACTGGACAAAGAACAGCCACTCTGCAATCGATAACCAAGCGAAAGAATGACCGAGGGCTCTTAAAGATTTGCAGTTTGGATCCGAAGTAGGTAGACACAACCAGAATCCCCTCCGACAGCTGAAAGCAAATAACTGTTACTGGGCTATCCGTAAAATTGCAGAGATGGACCGTGAAAGGGGAAGGCAAAACTGTGGAGTTGGTGGATTCCTGCTGGCTTCGTTTCAGGCTAGGTAGACTAACGGGGGTTTAAGCGGCAAGTGTCGAGGGCTCGCCGGTGAAACCTGACAGCATTTTCCGACGGGCCGGGAGGACGAGTGGAATTAATTCACCGTCGCCTCTGTGTGCCGCTTGATTCTACAAGCCTCTCTCAATCCCAGCGATTAAAAAAATGATCCTGCTCGAAAACGACATTGTGTTAGATTTAGCGGACGTGTTTGTTCCAGTTAGTAGATGTAGCAAAAAGGAAGATGGGAATTAACTCTCATTGGCAGAAGCTCAATCCAAGATGAAAGCCGTCGAATGCGCAGTTTTTACAAATTCAGCATTTGTCCGGTTTTCTGGCTCTATCAAAACAGAGCAGCACCAGGGAGCCTTTATTTGCCGTCAGTTGTGCTGCAATCGGTAAAAGATATAGTATCATTTTATTGTTCGGCTGTCCCTCATTTCAACTCGAGACTCTGTTGTGTGATCCATTCAGTCCAATTCCAGGGACCGGTCCAACTTTCAAGTTGCGGTTGATTCATTTAATGTCTTTGAACCATATTCATATGTTTGCAAAGTGAGCTAAAGACCTGCAAGCGGTAAACTTCAAAGCACTTCCATATTGTACTTATTACAAAAAGTGCATCCAAGCATTAGTGGTTCTCATATCCAAAGCATTTATCCACAGCTAGCAGAAAGGAAGCTTAAATTGGCAAGCAATTTGGTGTCAACACTTTGTGCTGCGTCTTGCAGCCCTTCCACAATGAATAAACCAGCAGAAGGGTACTTTCTGTTATCTGTATGGTGGCACATGCCAAATTATTGTTTCACAGTGGGATTGCCAATTTCATTATCGGATTGGTGCCGATTGTTTTCTGACCTGACTGAGACAGTTTGAAAAATGTGCCATACACAAGAACTTTGACGCAGTTTGTTGGTTGTTGCTTGGGTACAGATGCCAGTTTGATGGATGTTTAATTGAGACATGGTGGACAATGAACTTGAAGCCCCCAAGGGACCACTCAATTAGTTTAGCACCACTGCTGAAGCCTCCCTGTTTTGTCAATGTGAGTACTGGGACTAGTAATCTCAAGAGGTTTTCATGGTCTGTTTACGAATGCATCCAAAATCCCTGTGGTCCTGCCCTGGTCACCTCCTAATTTGAGTTAAACAGTCCTTTTAAAAAACATTTGTGCTGGAGTAAATTTGGCGTGTGACTATTGTCAAGCTTCCCCCATTGACTTGTGGCATTGCCTTTGTTGGGATTTGCATTAGCATGACTTCTGCTTGCACCTGAAGTCAAACCCACTTGGGATTCTAGTAATCAAAATTGACTTGACTTGTCACGTATTTCAACATTTCTTCCTAGTACAGAATATTCACTTCTTTTCTCAGCTTCAATTTATAATATGCTGTATTGAATTTCATCATGCCCTAAGCCTTTGTGATCAAACATTTTGAAAAAAAATTGTTAAATATGTATATTATACTACATGTATTGTTGTGATAAAATATGATAGATCTGGATAGCACAAAAGAGAGATGTTTTTACAGTCAGTATTATACGGTATGTCATTGTTTTAAAAATGCTTTTCAGTCTGGTTAAAGACTAATAATGTTAAGTACAATCTTGAATTATTCCGCTCAAGGTTTATTCAGGGATTGCCTGAGGATTGTCAGCACAACCACTACAGGAGTGCTCTACTCATGGCTACAAGTGGATCTGAACAATTTCTCTTTTGAGCATTTACACTCCGTACATGCTCAGAATAATGTACACGCTAACATACTCTGTGCAAGTATGTGAAGGCAAACGCTTCGAGCTATGCAGACTTTGTACTCTCAGCATTGCCACTTGGGGAGCTGTAGCGAGCTTTAGCATGAACTGTGTTCTTCTACACACTCCTCGTGTTCATATCTAGCTACCTGAGACATAACTATCTAGTGCACATGCCTTGAGTATGTTTCTGGCCTACTCATGCTCTTGGGATTTTCATAATGGGCAGAATTCCTTGTATGGGCGCTTCTCCCGGAAGAGCGCATGCACACATCAGTCAGAGCGAGAGCAAGAGCAGCCCATCGACCTGCTTCATTGGTTAATTCGTTAGCCATAGTTAATTTAAGTAATTCAAGTTTTTGTTCCTGTTTTATTTATGTCGATGTCACAGCTTGCAGATGATTGCTACACAAAGGCTTTGCATGCTTGTGACTCTTGATGCTCGGCTGTTTTCGGAGAGAAGCGTAAAGCTGTATCTGTCTTTTATAAATCTGATAAAACTAAAGACTCTTCAGAGATATGAAGGATGCAATACTACTCTGTAGGTACTCAAGTTTAACATGAGATTGACAGAAACTGTGTGTGTTATGTCCACTCTCAGGTCTTTTAAGATGTTCAGAATCTGCCTGCATCTTTCCCAAAGTAAAGGGCTACCATAAACACTGGTATTAAAATGAAGCACACAATAAAATGCATTCTCAGCTGGCATTAACATGAAATACGACATACTCTTGAAGTGTCCATTTTTTTACAGCTAGCTAGTTAGTACCTGAATAAAGTCATGGTTTAAAGTCATCATGAAATCAAAATTGACCTTTTTTTGGTGAAAATTTCAATGTTTATTATAAATAATTTATCTGTGTACATCACTATTAAAAAAAACAAATTAAAACTATTAACATCCTGCCCCCTCACAACAACATCTTGACTTGTGCGATCGTAGCAATTAGCAAACAACAACAATCCAATCAATTCTCAATGGATAAAAAAATCAAGTCCCATCCTACATTTTGTTCTTGTTCAAGAGGCTGTTTCACTCAGCTATATGTTACAATGGGGAAGAAAAGACGAACAGAAATAATGTTTAATTCCGACTTTAATGGCACAAACAGATTACTCTGTCGCCCACTAGAGTACTGAGGTTTGTTAAACATAGCACATACAATTTGTCTGCATACTTGCCTATAGTATGTTTCTGGTCTGCCCATGCCATTTATACAGGCCAATTTGATGTTTCCCGAAAATAGGCTACATAATTTATGTTAATGCTAATGTTAATTTTTGTTACATAAAAACAGAAGTCTAAAATGCTCATTGTGTTTGTTTTCGAATGGTTTTTATTTAGTATAAATATGTTCAAAATCTGTTTGCATCTTTCCCAAGATAAATGGCTACCATAAACATGGTCATTAAAATAAAACAGACCATAAAATGACTATTTAAATTAAAACCAGGGAAATTATGGTTTCTTACAATCTAACGGCGAAGGGAACTGTGCCACAGGGGAAATAAAGGCACATCTATACAGGCTGAACGTCTTACTTGAATGTCTACATTGTAAATGGAATGTTAAGCACATATGTAGAGGAAATTTGGGGTTATAGTTGTGAGCATAGCATACAACACTTTAGCCTTGGATTGTTTTTCAAAGTGGATCCTAGAAAGTGATGCATAGCTTAATTCTTGATTCTTAGTGTCAATCTACAGTATCTTTTACAGTATCTTTTTTCGGAGGGCTTGACCAGGGAAATTATGGTTTCTTACAATCTAACGGCGAAGGGAACTGTGCCACAGGGGAAATAAAGGCACATCTATACAGGCTGAACGTCTTACTTGAATGTCTACATTGTAAATGGAATGTTAAGCACATATGTAGAGGAAATTTGGGGTTATAGTTGTGAGCATAGCATACAACACTTTAGCCTTGGATTGTTTTTTAAAGTGGATCCTAGAAAGTGATGCATAGCTTAATTCTTGATTCTTAGTGTCAATCTACAGTATCTTTTACAGTATCTTTTTTTTACACTGACGAATCTCCTTCCCCCTTTTGAAGCCCCCTCTGGTATTGCTGAGTTGACAGAACTGCAGGAATGGTAGGAGCTTGAAAATGAGAGACCCTCCCCACCACTCTCTATCTCACTTTTCACGCTGTCTTTCCCTCTCTCGGTTTTGCCGAGCTTGTACAGGCATGCCTGTCAACCAAACGGATGGTGGATGGGGGGCGCCGAGGGAGAGGAGTGGTCTGGGGTGAACAAAGGAGTACTGTCACCGCTTTTCAGGGGTTCTGGGCTGTGCAGGGTGAACGGAGAGCCGGGGGGGGGGGGGGGGGGAGGGGGGGGGGGGGGGGGGGGGGGGTGGCGAGAATGGCAATTAAATATGAACGGGAGACTATTGAAACAGAACGTAGAGGAGGACAAGCATTGAGTGTTCAAATGTATAGTCAGCCTCGAAAGATCTGTGGAAGCTCTATGTTTGTCGTTCATTGTGCAATATTTGCCTAACCCTTTATCTGTGCAGCTGTGACCTAAAAAAAGAGAAGGAGAGTGTGTTGAATAGCCGCACAGCTGCTGGCGATTTGATGAGCGTCTATTACCACTACAGAGTCATCCTCTTGTGCTGAAGTCACCTCTCCACACAGTGTAATACAGAGCAGGGCAGGGCCAGATCAGGGCAAATGTTTGATTTGTCAAGCCTTGCTCATTCTTTCAGGGCAAAAACACAGCTGGTAGTCACACCCCGATGACTGGGAGGTGTTGTACTGTCATGACTTTTCTCCGTAATACCCTTTGTACATTTTACGGGTGCTGCGGGAAAGATAACGGAAAGGATTTTAATGTAATGATTGGAATCCGCAACCTCGTCTCATCTTGTCAAATTGAGTTTTTAAATGAAATGCACTGCCTTCTGCTTTCGCCTGACTTTAGACAGTTCCATCTGGTGAAATGATTTCCTTATCGTTCTTTCTTCCCCCCTCTGTATTTCATAGGTTATCAAGGCGCCAGAAACAGCGCTAGAGCGAAGGAAGCTGTTAAAAGATGCAGTGTTGGGAGTCTTTTAACCTAGCCTGGTTCTTCTGGTGACTTGGCAGAGCTCAACCACGGAAGTCAGACCACTATGGGCAGAAGATGACCGATAAAGGTAACGAATTTACCTCCGAGAAGTTGAAATGCACATGCTGTGTCCTCAAATGGCTCCTCAGAAGAGTCTGCAAATGTGCATGTGTGTGTGTGTGTATGTGTGTTGGGCATTTTGCCATGTGATCCAGGTGCAGAACATTTCGTTTCGTCTCCGGCTCATCCTGCACGCTCAGGCCTCAGTTCCTTGACTGATTATCTGTGCCTTTATCTAACCTCGTCATGTTAAACCGACATCTGAGACTCCCTGTATTTTACTCACTGCAATTACCTCACCGCAAGGCAATATGACTACTATTATGAGCTAGTCTGGAACAATATGTCATCTTTAGGGATAAGAGATGCAGCACAAGAATTTAATTTAGAAATATAGCTATTCCAAAACTTTGCTGATGATGAAGATGTCTGGAATTATGTAAAAGTTCGTTTTCAGGTAGTCTAAAAGAGTGACAGTTGATTTGTAGTTGCAGCAAGGAACAGTTTAACCAAATCACTTATTGCCCTTTATGTCATTCCAAAACTGGGCTTTTTTCTGCTGAATGCAAAAGAATAATTTATGAATAATCTTTATAGTGAACATGTCTTTTGAACTCCTAAAAGGACAAAAAACACCATAAAGGATCATAAAAGTGATCCATACGACTCGTGCTGAATAGTCTTCTGATGCCATATGGTTCAGAAATTTAAGTTGTTATTCACTGAAACTCTTGTCGCTGGTTGGAGGTATTCACACCAAACAGGATATAGAGTACAAAGTTACTTTTACAGTGCTTTTATGGTGTTTTTGTCCTTTTTTGAAGCATTACATACAGTTGTTGTGTAAAAAGTGGTGCAAAATAACAGCATGATGGTTCTGGAACGATTTGAAGGTGAATAAATAATGACAGAATTTTGTTTTTCTGTGAACTGCTCATTTAAATGTTCCTTGTGTGCATGTTTTTCTTTACAACTCTGCCACTAAATCCAAAAAGTTACCGCTCAGCCGTTTCGTTTAAAGTGTTTGCTTTTCTCCAAGGCCAAAAATGTTGCATTGTGCTGCCAGTTAGTATTCCCAAGACAAACTCTCAGCCACTTAGTCTAAGAGCATTCTTTATCCATACTAAAAGCTTGAGTAAATTATCTCTAGTCTGTCAAGTGGTCAGACAGACTGACCCTGTAGGATTATAGGTAACACAGATAGAAAAGCTTGATGGCCGGAAGGCTATAATTTCTTCTTCCTTCTCTATCCCCCATTGGACCCACCCTCCCTCACTCTCATCCCTTGTAAAAGTCTCAGCAGACTTTGCTGGGAGACTAGTTAAAAACACTGGCTGTCTCTTTTTCCGGTGGACACTTGCTACATTTCCTTATTTCCTCGATCCGCCCTTTTGTAGACCTCCACATGCCTCAACAAGTGTTTAAAAGCTACTTTTATTCCCTCTGACGACGACCTCTCCAGCTGTTGTCTTTCTGGATGTGAATCACTCGGCCATTTGAGTCCTTTTCTCTCGCACCTCAGCCTCAGATCTTTCTCCGCTAGCATAATCTACCCCTTATTTGTAAGAGTTCTGCCTCAAGTCTCCACTCCCATGCTGGGAAGCCCCAAGGTCCACTCACCCTATTCTACGCACCCAGCAAGAGGGTAGCGTCTCTGGTTTTTGCGAAGCTAACGGTGCATTACATGGCGTATTAGCAGACATGGCCCTCAGAGCATTCATAAAATCACACTGCAGAGGGACGGCTAACGTTGGCTAAAGCTTGGTGGGATTTAGACCTGTCAAGGAGGATTTTAGGGACGGCTGAACAAAATGGCAGAGTGCTGACAGATGAAAATGTATGAATTTATATACGCCTGATTACGTACAGTTACGTATTTGGTTCTTTGTATTTGCCCATAGTATCCCACTCTGTAAGTACGTTTATGTGCTCTTTTTGCGTAGTCCAACTAGAGTCTTCGTATTTCTGTTCAAGTTCATGTGAATATTTCAAGGGTAAAAATACACATTGCGCATTGTTTTTTAGAACAAGCACACAACGTTGAAGCCAGTTGTTGTTCGATTAACATTTACACATACTGGGCGAAGCCGAGCTAAATCTAAATCTGCTAGTCTGGCTAAACAAAGTGTGGCTGGTTCAAATTCAGTCAAACTTAATTGATTATATTAACATTTTTAAAGATGATTTATTGCTTTAGTTTGACTAAAATCAAACCATGCATGTTAGTGCACTGATTTCCACTCACAGACAGAACAGTTTAAAAAAGAAATGAAAATTCTGAGAAGAAAAGTAAGGAATGCAAACCACACTCGAACACATGTTTTCCTTGCTAACAGGGAACATTCTCACAACTTTCATTAATGTTTTTTAAAGATTATATAAATGTTAGGACAAAACATCCTTAAAGTAATGTTTATGGAAATGTATTCATATTTGATATGTATTCCCATAATGTTGAGAGAAAATGTTTTGAGATCAACATACTCGGAACGTCCTTATGATGTTAATTGTACTTGAGGAACATTTTAAGAAACGTTTTTGTAACATTTAAATAACGTTCTAATCACGACCAGAAAACCGGACATTTTAACACTCTTAGAATATTAAAAGTAAACGTCCAAACAATGTTATATTTTGGGTTAAAAAGTTGCAGAATGTTGCAAGAAACGTTTTTGTAACCTTTAAATAATGTTCTAATCACAACAAGAAAACTGGACAATTCAGCTTTTTAGAAATATTCCAAAACAATGTTCCCACAACATTTTTATAATCTAAATTTGTTACCTGCTTTAGCACCACAGGTCGAAGTGTTCCTATAGCTCAAAATGTATATTTTAAATGCACTGCAAGTCGCTTTGGATAAAAACACAGACCATAAATGTAAACATCATGGCACATGTGCTAACTGTTAGGCTGTGTTGCATATTCATAATTTAGTACTGGAAAATGGAACTGAATATTGTCTGGAAATTGTGGATATTTTTGTAAGTGGGAGGATAGTTTACCTGCTACTTTACAGCATGCTAAATGAGCGTGTTTCCTGGGCCTGTGCTAATTAGGTAGCTGGGCTACAGGACCTGAGCGATAGTTACCGGCATGAAATCTGGACAGTTTTACTACCTCCGAGAGCAGTGCCAGGGCCACGGGCACTTGACCAGAGAGAGATTATCTGGCCTTTCTTTCCTCCCTGCCTGCCAATATAAGCCCTGCCAGCCATTTCACTTATCACCGGAGGTTAAAAACCACCGGCGAACCACATTGTGTCTTTATCTTGGTGGTTCGTACTGTAGCGTTTGAAATGACCGTAGCATTTCAGGGAAACCTGGATGGAATCTGAGAACGGTATTCCTACTAGGTTCACGAACGCTTGAAATCCTTGGCTCTGTGAAGGCTTGTTTTGGACACAATGGTTTTCAGTGCATTACCGACTTGTTTCTTTCATAACATGCTGAACCTTCAGATGGACTGAAAGCTCTTTAGAGCCCAGGGTTTGTGAAGGGACAAAAGACTCTTCACATGACTGTGTTGATAGAAAGACCTGGACAATCTCCTTAGTCTGCGTCCTTTCTATAGCAACTTTGTGTACGTTCATACCCTTGCTTGCCTTGTACACAAGGAAACTGCCATGTATTTTTGAACTAGATATTGATATTCTCCATATAAGCAAAGCACTAGGTCAAGATGTCTAGTCCAGACAAGCTACATTGTAATCCAAAATTGATCAAACGAGCAATGCTACAACAGGCCCTCCTTGCCCGTAATGCATTTCGAGAGATAAATGGTCTCAAAGAGATTAAGTCGGTACAACCACGAGCCAAAGCGGTATAAAATGTGCTCATCACACTCAATTTGCCTAGCAAATTTGTAGCCGTTAATGCTGCTGTGGGAAAATATATTGAGTTACTTACCACCTTGTGTCTTTGCTGCCCAGGAGCTGCTCACGCGAGTTCAGGGTCATTAACCTCGCTGTCAATGACAAATGGAGCTTGATAGCATCTGCGCTTAGCTACAATGGAAACAGATTAATACCTCAGGGTGAAACTTTGCATATTATGAGGGGGAAGGAGGGGGTGATCGCAACCTCTTCTGTTTTCTTTCGGCGTCCCGTGTTTTGCAGCCTGAATATAGTTGTTGCTCTGAAATGAGCTCGTTTTAATGGATCATTTGAAGATTTCGAGGGGAAACAGTTTGTTTGGATATGCTAAGAAGATGAACGCTTCTAAGACAAAAGATGAATGATTAAAGTAGGAAAAACAAGGCTATGTTCTCCCGCTACCCTGCACATTGCCTCCTGCTTCGTGACTGTCCCTGATATTGTCATTGTAAATTACAGACTATCAGGGGCCGTGGAGCGTCTTGTTTTAGGAGACAGTCTTTTATTACAGCGTCTCAGAATTTATGATGTCCTTTCATCTTAAAAACTTACCTTTGAATGCTCCTGCTTACAAGCCATAACATTTTCTACCTCATGCATGTGCATGTAGGCCTGTGAATTTCATAGATGCTTTTATCTAAAGCGACTTATATTCATTGTATATTGTTTTTTAGTATGTTTACCAGTGTGGGAATTGAACCCACGACCTTGGCACACAAAAGACAGAGCCTGCCTCTCAGACTTCTGTAGGTTTGTTTTAGATCAAATTGAAGATGATAGTAATTTTATCTTGGAAAATGCCATTTTAAATGCTGGAATTGTCTATTTTCGATATAAGGTTTGGGTGTGTAATAGCTGGTTTTCACTGTGGCGAATTTGTACTCTGTATAAATCTTCAAGCACAAATGAGGGAGGTAACTGCTGTTATGTCGACGTACTTTCAAGTCAATGGCACACCCAGAGTATGGAGACAATTAAAACATCTAAGGCCTTGTTTAGAAGGCTAATCTGGGTGGTCCAAAGCTTGGGTGACAAGTTGCAACTGGTTAGCGCCACAATAAAGTCTAGGAAAAAATGAATGAGTATGTATGGAGGCTGGTCTGCAGAAGTCATGCCACTGTGGAGATATTTGAGGTTTTAAATGTTCAATTAAAACATAAAATCGGCTCAGTTTCATGCATTGACATTGATATTGTTAAATTAAATGTATTTCTAGTCCGTTATGCACTGTAAGACTTCAGAGTTTGTGGGTGGTCCTCGTTTATGTTTCTGGCTTGTGTAATGTATATATTAGCTTGTGGAAGACAAAAATTGCGAGCCAAAATAAACATGTTCATCAAGTTGTCAAGTAGAAGAAAGCTTGGAAAATGAAACCGAAAGACTTAAAATTGTGCAATTCAGTACATCACATGGGTGTTGGAGTTGTAGGCATCTGTGATTTGAACAAATGAAACAAATCTTTATTAAAACTGATTTGGGGGATTTCAGTGTGCTTGGAGAGCCAGCAGTTCATAGGACAGAATTAGATTCTCAAATGTGTCTCCCATACTGTGATGAGATTAAAGGAACAGCAATGGAAACTTCCGTTGTCTTCCATTTTTATCCTAAATTTAAAAAAAACAAGCTCAGATTTGTCAGGATACCGAAGTCTGCTGTCGACATTTATAATGAGAAATGTTATAATTATAAATGTTTATAAATGTGAGCATTTATAATTAATTTCCTAAGTTAAAACGATCAAACTATCTAATAGTATAGAGCCAAACTTTCTCATTACTTTTGCTGTCCTAACTATGCATTTAAATGATTACTATTAAAAAACATTCAATATCTTCTTTCTGACTTCTCCTTTCTGCAACTTCGCCCTTAATTTGTTTCTTAAGTAAATAGCTATTTTTGCCTTCAGTGTTTCAAAATGAATTGATGTAGTTTCAGCTCTTGTCTCCCAGGTGCTCTTTGTGTCCAACAGCACCGTAGAGACTTGTGCATTTCACGTCTTGTCAGTTTCCTTGGTTCCTTTCTTTTCATCTTCTGTCACTGCTCCATGTGAGTTTGGGCGTCACTGTGTTCTCACATGTACCTGGCCTTTGAGAAAAAAAGAATGCTTTAAGCTAGAATAAAACAGATTTTTTTTTTGTTTAAAAGTAGAGGCTCTGATCTTTATTTTGGTGTATTGCATATTCAAATATTCATACAGCAAAATATACTGAAGGCCATCAAATTTTAGTGAAAATCATCAAAATCGCTGGCGGTGGCTGGCAACTTTTTTTTTAAAATGCTGGCGGGGAAAGAGTTAATTTGTAGTTACCATGGTTTAACTGTAGTAACCATGGTTTTTCGTTTTATTTGTAGTAAAACCATGGTTAATTTTCATAAGAGTACTTTTTTTCACATGACTACTTCTTTTTAAGATTTACAATAACGTTTTTTAGATTCAAGATAACTAGCAACAAACAATTTGCCTGTTACAATTAAAAGTAGCTTTTAGAGGATAGCTTTTATCCCTTTATCGCACCAAAAAAAACTGTTTTAATGTAACAACAGCACATTCCTACAGTACAGCTGCCATACTGGATTGTTAGCATGAAATAGCATGACTGCGAATCTTCAAGAGAACATGTTGTATCCAATATGATTATTTTCTTTGCTATCTTCATACATTTTTCAAATGACTACTTTAACATTTATACTTTATAGCACCCTCCAGTAATTTAACAAGCACATAGATTCTTTGAAGACTGGCAATTTATTGAAAGATTTGCCATCAGGATAACCATCCAACTCTAGGGTGACCAGACGTCCCCGTTTTCCAGGGACAGCCCCAGTTTTTGGTGTCTTGTCCAACAACCCGCAAATACACTGTAAAAGCCCGACCAATCTAGCCAGCTGGCAAATGTATGATTGTGATTATTTTCACCAGCAGAGGGCGCTGCGAGCTATACTGATTACTTGGTCGCGGGCCGCAACTTTAGACAAGATTTATTTTTAATGTGGATTTGTAAAGCCATCATTTTGTTATAATACTGTTTTGATGTTTGCTATTTGCAAAGGTTACTATTTATATTTTTCATAGTGTGATTTTTGGTGAATTATATTAAAAAACTAGGGTTTGATCCTCATACATCACTGTTATGATTAATTATGATATTAATATATGGAACCCACAAAAATTTAAAAACATACAAAAATATATTGTCCCCTTTTTTTAATTTGTAGATAATCACAAGTGAGATTGTGATATTTTGACCACTAAACTAGAAAATGTCCCCGGTTTTCATTTCAGAAATCTAGTCACTTTATCCAACTCAACATGCCACGAGAATTCATTAGCTGCTTATTACTGCAGGAGAACTTAATCTTGCATCTTGGGACATCTTCTGTAACTTTAGATGACTAGATGAAGTTTAATATACATTAGAAATGTAGAACACTCTGTTTCTTAACATGTGATGCAGACTTCTTATTAGAGTCAGTATGGCTGCTTGTCATAATAAAAGTCTCTACTAAAACAGCTCTTTCATAAGTAGTTTCAAATTAAAAGTCTTTAACAGAACATTTGTAAAAAATTAAATAAGCATGAAATATAAACTGACTTCTATGTCAGTTACAGACATAATTTAAATAGAGGTACACTGTCCCAATTAACAACTTTTTAGAAGATAGCTTTTATCGCTTTTTAATTTAACAAAGAGACTTACATATTTTCCCTGGTTCGTCTCCTCCCCTTTATACTACTGATGAGAAGTCCGGTTCTTTTCCGCAAACTGGTTCTTTCGGACAGTTCGTTTCAATGAACCGTTTCAAAAAACCAGTTCATCGGTTCTTTTACATCCTAACGTAATGACGTCATTCGCGATGACGTAATGATATCAAGTATATCGTCCCGGGCCGGGATAAAAATACACATTCAAATATATAAAGTCAGTAATCATAACTTCAGTCAGTTAAAACATCATAATCATGATCTGAAAATTTTACAATTAAGTTTTGCAACTAAGCACCCAAATACAGTAACAGGCAGTGATCTGCATACAAGGATTTAAGTCTTAAAGATATAAAGTGAATAAATTAGTTGTCATCAGCGCAGAAACCATAATCCACTTACTATACATAATCATTGTGATTTATTTGTTATTAAATAAACTTACGTTTCGCCAGATTGCCCTTCATTCAAGTCTTCGGTTTACCCGCGCGGGCTCATAACATTAGGACAGAATCAGTTGTCCAAAAGAACCAGTTCGGTTCAGACGTGCTGTGTCAGTCATAGTAGGCAATCTGTTCGGTAGCTTCACGCTGAATCACGCATGCGCAGTATCATCAGCTCATCGGTTCTCAAATCGGACGTGTCCGAAAGAAACGGTCCTCGGTTCAGTGTACTGGTGATCCGAAAACCGATGCAACCGCTTCTTGACTCGAGAACGAGAACCGCTCCAGCAGGGGGCTTGTACATTCGTTATCCGGCTCGCTGCACACATGCTGCTCTGCTCGTGTTCATCATCAGTTCTCTCTTCACAGCAGTTCACTCAGTGTACTGTTTGAGTAAATTAATAACTCCGGGCTATTGGTTTATTTTCGACTCAGAGGGAGTGCCAGCCATGTTAGAAAGCGAATAATTTAAGTGAATTAGTGCTTACTGGAGACTCGAACCGTTTCAAACGATTCAGTCCGATTTGGTGAACTGGTTCAACTAGTTCACTAAGAAGAACCGGTTAAATCGAACGATTAGTTTGCGAACCTGACATCACTACTTTATACTGTTTTTTTGTTGTGCATGTGCTATGACATTGCGAGATGGTGTTTATGCAAGCAACCGCAGTTAAAATCAATCTCATAATGTTTCACAATCCCAAAAATGTGTGAAACGGACAAAAAAAAATCATGGCTTCAGGTGTCCATGATGGAACGATTTTTAAGGTTATTGAAAAGCTATCCTAGCATGCTAATATATATCCACAATGCTATTTTGTATGAAAACTTTGTGCATCCTTTTGACAGACCTGCGGGCTTCCTGTCTGTCAGTAAGCTTCAGTTGGCCATTCATCCAAACACACGCACACCGTTTTTTGGGCTTTGAAAGGCTGCATGGCTGGTGTACATCAGTGCAGATATTTTTGTTTGCCTGATATGTGAGGAAGCCATGTTTTTCAGTATCACCAAAGCATGCAATTAGATGCGGTGGCATATGTGTGTGTGTGTGTGTGTGTGTGTGTTATGTCCTCCTCCTTCGTCCTGATAGAGGCCTCTTGTGTGAAGATCTTACAGACCCAATTACTGTAATCATGATGATCAAAGTGAGGGTGTTGAAGAGAAGAGAGTGGCAGTCAAGTCAAAGTGTGGCAAAGTATGTGAGTGTGTATTAGGCTTGTAACGTTATGAGATACTCACGGTATGATAATCGTCTCAGAAAATTTCACGGTTATCACGGTATATATTAAACAATAATTCTTATCAGTAACAATGACTCTTAAAAGAACAAGAATCAAGTTATTTGAGTGAACAAATCCTTTATTACAACAAACTTGAAACCATTTTAATGAAAGTATTGAAGTCTCCCTTCTGAAAAAATGTATTAATTAATTTAAAAAACAATACAAAATAAAGCTGTACACCATATGTATATCTATATCACACTTTAATCATGTTTTAAATTGTTATCAAATGAAAATGTACAACTCCTTTTATTTTTGGCAAAGTTTAAACATGGACAAACATGATATTCCTTGAAAACAATGTTTAAATAAATAATTTTATTATAAAGAATATTATTATTGTTATTATAACTTTGAAGTACATTGTACAATGCTAATATATTTTTGTCATAATTTCAAATTAAATCGAATGTTTATTTTGACGGGTTGTAGCGGACCTTTGAGTTTCAGAGAGTATTTGACAATGGTTTTTCTCAAATAAAACTAGGAAACGTTTATTTACGTTTTCTCTCAGAGTAATTAATGTTCATGTTTATGTAGACACTGAACACACCATTAGAGTCATGCATACTTCAGTATGCAGTAGATAAAACGGCGCCACTCAGAGACATGCAGAAACAAGCAGATTATTTATATAGCTGTCTCTTTGCGCATAAATATTCACAGACCCATATCATATCTATCTACTTTTGATTTATCCATCCATCAGATTGCGCGTTTTACTTGACATCCTCATTATACTGTAAATTCCATGTTCACGACTGCACAGGGATTCCCTCTGCTTCACGGAAATCATACGGCCTTAACTTATAACTTGTTATTAATGCAACACACCTTTATCTGCACGGAGGGATTGTGTTCACGAATATGAGCGAAGATGTTGGATGTATTGCCTGCTTTTGCAGCCACTTTGCTTCCACATTTTTTGCAAACTGAATCCGTCCTCAAGGACAACCCCGCGTTTGTTTTTTTTAATATCCGAAGTATTCCCATACTGCAGATTTTAACATTTTTTTCGGCGGGGATGGAGATGAAATATTATCTCTGTCTCTGTCATTTTCTCCGCTGCACGTGCGTGTAAGCAGCCAAGTGAATGCAGAGTGAAGCAGCCGAGCGGAAATAAGTTGCATATGCGCGGGTGAGATTTTTTTTCATTCATGTTTTAAAAAAACTTAGATATGCAAATGTTTACGGTATGATAACCGTGCACGCTCAAACAGTGATAAACCGGCATACCGGTATATCGTTACAACCCTAGTGTGTATCATTTGCGTGGGGGTAGGGGTGCGGTTAGCTGTTTGATTCACACCCATCATCTGTTTAATATACAGATTCGTTTTCACCACTCTCAATCTCTTTCTTTATGTGTGCATGTATGTTTGGGTGTCTTTGCAGTTTCCAAAGTTGGTTCAGCAGATACACTGGATGAGGTGGGAGGCCAAATCACTCCTGGCGACTGACCCTGTCCTGCACCACTGTAAAGGTGAGCGTTGATGTTCAGATGGCAAAGGGCGCGTCTGCAGTTATAGGCTGATAATTTGTCTACTGGCTTAAAGAGATTCACCCAAAAATGAAAATTCTGATTACTTGCCATCAAGTTGTTCCAAACTTGTATGTGTTTCTTTCTTCAGTTGAACACAAAAAAATATATTTTGAAGAATGTTGGTAACCAAACAGATTTTAGACTTATATGAAAAATACAATGGAAGTCAATGGCTACCAGCATCTGCTTGGTTACCAACATTTTTTGAAATGCATACAGATTTGGAACAACATGGTATAAATAAATGATGACAGAATTTTAATTTTTATCCCTTTAAAGTTGCACTCATTATTTTTTTTTCCTTGTTAAAAGTTTTACACAAACAGAAATAGTACTAAACAAATATTACTAAAGAAAAGTAAATGTGATTTTAAAAGGCATATCAGTAGCCCAATAAAAGCTGTTTTATTTTACATGGAGGCCACCGCTTTAAGACATTTTCCTGCTGAAAACTACTTATTTTAACCATCCTATTATTGCAAACTTTCGCTTGCTGAATATATTAATCATGGTGAACTATGAAAACGAGCATTTCTTCCATGTTATTAGTAACTACCGTATTGACCCGAATATAAGACGATGTTTTTTTCTTGGAAATACGTCTGAAAAAAACGCGGTCGTCTTATATTTAGGGTCTAGACTTTGACATGTCAATAATACACCCACAACAATAGGTGGCGCCAAATGCGCATAAAACGAGTGTGCCATGAAATACGTAAATGCGTTTTGTAAAGATTGCGACCAAACTCCCTTTGTGATTTTAAAACGTAAGACAGTACCCAGATTTGAAGACTACATTAAGATTTAACTTCTACTTTTAATAAGATTTTGGTAGGCTACTATTAGATGGATAGCCTAAATGTCCTAATTCAGATGGGCTACCTGTTTTGTTTTTTTTATGGTATATCAAAAAGTGTATATTTTTTAAATGTGATTGTTGGTACAGTTTACCAGTTTTTACCATACTTTCAAAACAAAAATTAAAATAGGAAAAATATGCAATATGAAAATAATTGAAGACAAAATGTGTTTTACTGAGAAAAAACAAGATTTGGTTTTTAAAAAGCCTTTTTCCAAAAGGTACATCTGGAAAAAGGGGGGTCGTCTTATAATCAGGGTCGTCTTATATTCGGGCCAATACTGTAAATGCTTTTGGTTCCGCATCATGCTACATCCATAACACTAGATGTCAGTATGTCATGTTAGAAATTGCAACCAGCACAATATAAACCAAAAAAAATACTGAGTGCACCTTTAAAGTATTTGCTTTTTTCTCATCTTTTGAATAGACTTTTAAGATAATAGTTCTTATAATGGATCCTTTTCAGTATTTATTGAGTAATAAATTATACATTTCATATGAATATGCTACAAATCCTCCATATAACATCCGTTCTCTTTTGTTGTTTCCTTTTCTTGCTTTCTCTGTTACTGCTTTCACTTGGATTAAGGGCAGATGTGCTATCTAAGATGTGGATACTGAATTTAATCGTTTTTTACAGCAAGACTGTGTTTGCTTTATAGTCATGTTAGCAAGACTGTGTTTGTTAAAAGCCATCACCAATGATGACTTGTATGTTAACTCTATTTTTAATTACTTGTATATTAATTTAGTAACAACTTCTGTATTGTATTTTCAAGTGAAAAGAATATTGAACTGGAAGAAATGTAGGGCGGGGCTTGATTTAATAGTGAAGAAGTGATCAAATATTATTGGTTCATATTTTTGCCCCGCCCACATGGCCTTGGTTACATCAGCAAAAAAACATTTTAGTGCTATTACATCTCAACTAAAGATTATAAAACCTGTAAATGTAATTGTTCATTTTCAATGTAAAAAATAAGTATAGTGTGCACTAATAAATACTGCACAATAAGACAAACGGTGATAAATACAGTCAATTTTTTTGTTATGTTGTGTTTGTTGTGTTTCCAAACCATCAAAAGGGGGCATATAAGTTTGAGAGCAGAATTCATTGTGTTGTATTTTGGAGTAGGTGACCTGTGCTATGTCCTTCCAGAATAGAGAGGTGGGATGCACCCGCCCGCTACTTGCCTTGTCTCCACGGTGACCTCTGCGTGTGTGTGTGTGTGTGTGTCTATATGTCTTTGTCTGTGTGTGTACAGATAAGTACACATTTATGTGATTATATAGAGTGTAAAATTCAGTTTCGTTTAAGATTGACTACCATTTTTACACATTAACCCACCATCTTGTAATAAATGGCTGAAGGAAACTGAATATGTGGTTAAGCGCTCAATAAATAAACAAAATGGCTTAAAATACACATCTTATTTAAGAGTTCTTGCACTTGACCAATAAGTTCAAGGCTTGTGAGATCATCTACACGTCTCGTTTGAGCTGAACTAAACCGATCATGGTGAAATCAGAGGAGGATAGCGCGCTTCATTTGCAGGCCATATCTTAATTAGAGGCTAACGGTTTTACTGTCCGTTTCTAGGCCAATCCAAGATTGTCACATTGCTGGTAGTTTATGAAAAATTAATCCAAATTAAATTTGTTAAGAAGCTGAAGTGGCTTATCGTATCACTGTGGGTGAGGGCCCCATGGCACCTCTGTGACATTGCTGACAGAGACGGACTCCTCCGCTCGCCGTTGAGTTTTTTAAACGACAGTCAATCCACCAGATTAATTAACATCAGATTACAGCTCCATCAGAGACCTGCTGTGTGTGATTTCTTAACGCTGGGTTACTTTACTTACCGTGGCAGTGAGGATGCTGGTACGATTATACTCCTAAGAGTTAGGCTATTTGATGAAAACTGTCACATGAAAGATATTTGGAGGATTAAGAAATTCAAAGCATCCTGGCAAAGTAATTCTGATAGCCTTCATGTTGTCAAGTCTAAAGACATTGTGTTTTGATTCCAGTCATGGACACTGTCTGTCATTTTAAAAGACAAATTGTAAGCTATTTAATATTATAGGCTTTAATACTTTAGTACTTGTTGGGTAATGCACTTACTATATATATAAACTACATTATACTTCCATTTTAAATAGCCAGTGCCGATTAGAACATTTGCTACTTGTTGGTTGGCTCAAGGGTGTTTTCGAGAAAAACAAACAGAAATAAATCCTTTTTGAAGAATCTTGTATCTTGTTAAACTCCTTTGTTACACAATGAGCTATACTTTTCAATATATATAGTAACAGCATGTAATTGTCTGGAAAAAAAGATTTTGTAAATTTAGTTTTGATTGTTTTTGTAGATGCTATAGGTCCTTGTGTGTGTGTACTGGTATAAATGGTTTATGAGGACACAAATGTGTATAATGACATGGGTACTACAACGTAAACATAGTTTATGACGACACTTCCTGTGTCCCTGTAAAGCAGGGTTCCTCAAGGCAGCCTGCGGGCCACATCCGGCTACATGAGAGAAAAAAGTTTGACCCGTGCTAATTTCAAATAATGTGGCATGAAAATTCAAATGCAGCATCAGAAAGCTACATTAACTTACATCGTGTCTACACCGGACACGTCGCAATAAAATACAATAGAACTCATTATAATCAGTGATGCTGTCTTGGATGCGGCGCGGCACGACAAATCCCACAGTAAACTGCTGACTCGTTCTATTTATAACGTACTGACACAACATTCAAATGATTTGCAATGCTTTGTCGCGTCCAGTGTAGATACAATGTGACAGCAAAAGTTCTTCTGTATCTAAATGCAAAAATGTTCATAATTGTTTGAATAAAACAGATTACTGGGGAAAAAATCTGAATATTCATCTTGTGACCATCTTGTGATTATTTAAAAAAAAGCAACAATAATATAATAATTGTAATAATAATAACAATTACTTATATATATATATATATATATATATATAGGTCAGTGGCCCTTGGCTTGGTATTGTTTGAGGACATGAGGACATAAATTTGTATAATGACAAAGGTATGACATAGGTATTACAAGGAGACGGTGACTTTTCAGGACATTACCCCATGTCCCCACTTTTCAAACGCTTCTAAATCACACAGAATGGAGTGTATTGAAAATCTGAAATAGCACAAAGTTTCCTGTAAGGGGTAGGTTTAGGGGTAGGGTTGGTGTAGGGTAATAGAATATACGGTCTGTACAGTATAAAAACCATTACGCCTATGGGATGTCCCCACTTTTCACAAAAACAAACCTGTGTGTGTGTGTGTGTGTGTTTTATAGTAGGCCTATATAATTGAATTGGACTGGTTTTATACAGGCACTTTGAATATAAAATGAAAATTGGCCAATTGTAATATAACTGGCCAAACAATAAAATCAAACATTAAGTGAAAAGAATAAAAGAGGTACATTTCTTTTATATATTTTTTTCATTGTAATGCTGCCTTACCTCCATTTTACCCAGTAGGCCTGAGAGCACCACCCCAACAAACACACATTTCCCTAATGCTAGTAAGGCCTATTTGATTCCCATTTCTTTATTTGTTTGGAATCAAATAGTTTACAACTTTTTAGGTTTTAGCCTGCGTTTTGTTAAAAAATTGTTTGCCGTGATGATAACCCATGAAAGCAAAATCAAAGCACATGAGACACATTTCCGAGCTTCTGTCCTGCTTCTTGTTCTCCCAGGGCCCTTGTTCCCATCATAAGCATGTTTGGCTTTTGTACAATAAACAGAAATGAGAATTCTGTATTACCGTCGCCTCCTTTGAAGCCCCTCATTTGCTCATTGTGTGGGTATCTATAATTAAAGCCTTGAGGCTTCTCAGCTCTTGTTTTCAAAGCGCCAATTCAAAGTTACAGACCTCAGCAGTATTTTGGGACAAACCGTACAGTTTTTTTCTTCTTCTCCGAATTCTGAATGTCACTGTGGTTTCCAAACTGGCGACAGGAAATGTGAAGACTGCAGGTGTTTGAGAAGAAGAGGCTCCTGGAGAGCCGAGCATCAGACAAGAGGATTAACTCAAGTGAATATTCGCGGTTAGACATGTCGAGCTGTGCACATACTCGAGGGCTTCCTCAAATATGACACTATTTTGAGAAATACCGCAGTGCATTTATATTTCCCCCCAGGCTCAATGGCTTCCTTTTGTGGAGTTGGAGGAACTCAAAATAATCGTGGCACATATCAGCGCGTAAATTACATTCAAGTCGACGTTCCACTAAAATATCAGCCCCCATCAGATGAATTAGGCTACTGAATTATTGCTCTACGGTTTTACGAGAATGGCCGTGTTTGCACAAATCTTTATGCTTGCGATTAGTCAGCGAGCCCCTGAAAGCTCTGCGGACATCAGAAAGTCCCTGTTCAGTGTCGGCCAACATTAACATTTGTCAGGTGTTATTAGCATGTGTCAACATTTGAGTTGGAGAATGCGAAGGTTCAGCGGGGTCCTGTGAACAATGTCCCCAACAGCCAAATGAGTAAATAAAGAATGAAGTTAGCACAGTGTGTTCTGGAGGCGAAAGGCTGTCTGGAGTTTTAGGGAGAAATATAAACGCTACATTGGCTACTGTTGGAAGTCTTCCATTTTTATGAATTATTTAGGATTTCATTTTAGTTTTAAATATTAATTATTCCACGTGCAGCTTTTTATTTGAGCAATGATGTATATAAATATGATTAGTAGAAACAAATAGTAGAAAACAAATGAATGTAACCTTCAATTTTCAAATCTTCACTAGCCTTCAATCCTTACTTTTTTTTAATGAGAATTTTCGACTATTTGACATCTCATTTCATTTTAAATATCTTTGAATATTAGCATGATTTTTTTTTAAGTACTTAACATAGGCAAACTGTCTTACAGTTAAAACAGATTCAAATAGACAGTCGATATATTTAAATAAATATAAGTAATCGCCTATATTTATTCATCAATGACACTTTCTATTTTTTTGTCTGATGCACTGTTAAAAATATTTTTAAAAATCATATTTAAAAGAAATATGAAATACATTTATGATCGCGTTTGAATGTGTACAATCCATTAAAACTAAACAGACGCTGCCACCTAGTGGTCATACTGTGACATCGCTCAGAGACGTCAAAGATTTATAATCTACTGACCACAGTATCGAAGAGCATGTTGCAAAATTCACGAGTCGACTGCCTAAAATGCTCCTCTTATTATTTGACATGATTATAACATATTTTTTAATATAATAAGTAATTCTGACATTTCCTGCACTTTTAGGACAAATAGATAAACCTAAATCTTAAAAGGAAATAACGTTTGAAAATAAAATTCAGTGAGGAATTATAAAGGGTAATTTACATTATGATGACATGGGTCGGTATAGAAGTAGTTTGTCTTGATGATTTTATCAGCATAGCAGTTGAGATCGTGTGGGATGTGATTGTTTAGGGGGTGATGACCTGATGATGACCCCCCATCCCGAGGTCAGTCGTGTCAGGTTCCTCATTTTGTAGACTGTGGCAGCCCTGAGGAATGTGTATGTGTGTGTGTGTGTATGTGTGTGTGTTGGGGTATCTTATTAGCACCTAATGATGCAGAGGGGACAATCTCCCTGTTCCAAACAGCAGAGCTGATTTACAGGGCCTTGCAGCACCACTCAGGGCTGAAGGATGGAGGCTTTTCACTCATATTCTGCCCCCTGTCCTCCCCTTGGTCTCTCTTTCATGTTTTGGATGGCGGGAGGTTCATATTATACGGATTAGAGTTAGTATTGGTTCCTAATACTCATAACTTTTGTGATAGAATTATTTCATCAAAAAGCAAGAAAGAACCTTTAGAACAACCTGAGAAATTGCAATTTTTAAAAGGTAGTCATAAAGAGACGTATTCTTTCTTTCTTTCTTTTTCTTTCCAGTTAGAAGGGACAAAAGCAGCAAAGAAAATGAATAAAATATTTACCTAAAAAAATAAATATATAAATAATTCTGATCAGAAGAGCTCTGATAAAGAAGTAGGGGGGGGGGGGGGTTAGAAACATCAGAAAATATCTGGAAGAATAACCAAATCATACATACATGCATACATTTCCCTTTAGAAAATATCTGGGAAAAATTGAAAATAAAATATTAAAATAAAAAATATTTTTGAATGTATACAGAATGCATGTGTACCACAAGGTGGCAATATATATCCGAAAAAGGCATTGCTTTTCCAATACAACGTCCATGTCTTTTATAACACACTGTATTCAGTGTTATCTGTCAAAACTAGTTAAAATATAAGTACATAATAATTACTTTATATTTAAAGTGCTATTGAATATTAAAACTTACGGATTTATTCAGATTTTACTAGAAATGTAATACACAAAAGTTGTAAATTGTCACTAACAACTTCAACCATTTCTGAATACCAAAGAAATGTTTAAGAGAACATTGTATTATTATTATTATTATTATTATGCAGTTAGTAAACAGCTAAATTGCTTGCATGGAAGTTTTGTTTTACCAAAGTATTTATAGCCTTTATAAAGCTGACACAGCTCACTTTAGTTCAGTTACAACTTAAATTATGCAGTGATGAAGCTAATAAGAGAGAGCAAGAAAGATGTTTTTATGTGATAACATCCATAAAAATCTCTGAACACTGAGACTCACTATATTGGAAGGTCACTGGATGCTTTTGTTCATCTCACTGCCTGTTTTAACCCTCACTGTGGTGTGTTTAGTGAGAAAGATGGACCTCCAGTGGTGGCAGCTCTCCGAACATCTAAAGCTGCCCTTTGACCCGCAGCCTAATTTAGGAGGTATAAATGACTGAGGGATTAACAAAATAGCAATACTCATCCACCTGTTGGAGTCTCCAGCTCGAGATCAGTTATGGCAAATGGTCAGGGCGCTAATTAAAGCTGATTGACTCAGTCAAACGAGTCCATTAGATGAAAATGGATCATTTATCAATCCTCTGATGCATTTTGTATTTGTCTTTATTAATGCTTTAATTGCAAAGCTAATGTAATCATGTAAAATGTGATAGTAAATAAATAATATAACCATAACAACTCCTACTGTGGCAACCAGGATTGTTTGGTTTGATTTAATTTTGTGCTACAATGGTATGACATTTTTGACTGATTGATTTCCGCATAAGCACACAGTGGGTCAATGCTGCCTGAGCAGAATTTTGTGTTGCTAAACTACTCGTCTTATAGATTTTCTCTCTATCTGACAGGTATATTCTTAATTAAATAATCATCTTCTGCTTGTTTACCAGTAGACTTTTGACGGACCGAGACACATGCAGAGGAAGCATCTAAAATGCATGCATGAAATTAAAAATGAAACGCAGCAGCTCCAAATTAAGTCCCCTGCCTCAAAAACTGCACAATTCAGATGAGAAATATCTGACAGTTCAGGAAACCACCAACAGTGCATGTGAAGAGGTGGTTAATATTTGACTTTCGTCCTGGGAAACAAATTCAGCAAACATTTGTTATGTTTTGCAAGCAGTAGTCACTATCGTTTTCAAAGACATGTACTGATACCTGTCAGTGTTGAAACTCTTTTTGAAACCCTATAAAAATAAAGCAGTTATAAGTTTGAGTGTTAACTTTCCGCAAGTTATGAAAGAAATGGGCTCCAAGGCTCCCTAAATTTTGTACTCGTGGATCCAGGCCTTTTTTTTAAATATAAAACACATTTAACACAAGGTTGTGAGTTGTAATCCTTTCACATTAAGGTTTACAGGAAGCCAGTTTCAGTCAGCCGGCACAATCAATAACACAAACGTGTCACAAAATAAAAAGTAGGAAACCACTCATATTCTAGTAAGTCTCCAGAGAGAGAGAGGAAAAAAAGATCTTTAAAAACATGTTTTTTTTATTCTTTCACTTTAAAAAAATGCTTTAAATGAACTCTATAAAATATTTCATATTCAAAAAGTTCTCTATATTTGTGATAGATAGCCTATAATATTGTGATAATCACAAATAAACTATGGATACCTACAGTTGCGATTATATTCCAAATAAATGTTCACACTCTACCTGACTTGTAAACTTAACCTTTGCTGTCACTTGTTACCCACTGTTATTTGAAATGCTGATGAAACATAAACTCTACCTATTAGGCCTGCTTATAAATAAATGAATGAATGAATAGAACCTCTTCTTTGTCCTCCTTTAAATGAGCTCAACTCTTTCCTACAAAATAATGTATACAAAGCAGTACATCAGTTATGTCAACACACAGTAGTCATGAAACTGTAGGAAAGCAATAACTTGATAGCTGAGCTGAAGCTAGCCATCAGATTTAAAAAGTTGATTAAAATGACAGCGTACTGTCACTGTTAACTGAGGGTCTTTTTTCATGAATAAATACATGAAGTGCTAAGAAATTTGTTTCTTGTGGTAAACTGTACTTTAAAAACATCTAAGTAAATAATTTGCTGCTTTGAACGTGGCCTACGAGTAAACGGACAATGCCAAGATGGCGGATTCGGAAGGCTACATACGAAAACACAGACAAAGTATTCAGCACAAAGTATGAAGAATAGCCTACAATGGCGTTTCTCTCAGAAAAGTGAATGTTCTTGTACTAGACATTACTTATAAACAGCGGGAGGCAAAGCTTTTGTTTGAGCATTTTTCTTGCTTCTGTTTTCCTTTTTAATCGATGATGGTCTGCTTTTTTAATGAGACATACGATATGCACGAAGCATGTTGGACTTGACAGGATCAGTCACTGGTGGCAAGTGTGCTGATACATCAAGGATACCACCTTTTACCCTGACAATAGTGCAAACTCAGGAGGCCAATTAACACCTTCACAATGAGGGCCGGGAGAAGCGCGCCGGAATCCTCCCTCGTGAGCAGAAGAGCGCAGCGCGTGGCGGAGAATGGAAAAGCGCGGGAGACTCGCAGGTGAAGTTCTCCTCAGGGTAATTGTGGCGAGACCTCAGGCGAGATTCGGCGGTGCGTTTTCTCTCTTTTTCTGCCTTTGTTTTTGATTTTTCTTTCTTTCTCGGTTGCTTTCCCCATTGTGGTTCGAATTTAGTCACGTGAATTAAATATTAAACGCACATCAGAAACATTCATTTAAAGGTAAGATTTCTGTCAAGGGAACCGTCTCAACTCATTCGTCTTTCTTCGGACTGATGGTTAATACATATTAATTCATCAAAACAATAATTAAATGAAATGAGGCGTAGGTACTGAGATTTCCTTCTGTTAGGCATTTTGATTTTAGTTTTTAAGCTAAATGAATAGAAACAAGAGCACCTGAGGCATAATAGTATACATTATCAATATATTAGCTATATTAAAATACATATATCAAAACAGCATTATCCCTACAGCTACTTATTAATAAATTCATGGTCATTAAACATTTATTTGAGTTTGAATTAATTCCTTATTTATACAAGACAAAATATGATTAAAATATGATATTTACCAGATGAATGGACAGATAAACAGTGCTTCCCATGACAATGCTCATTATTCATATATGTTTGTCCAGTGAATTTAACCAAGCTTCATAAGAAAAGAAAGCTTATTCTAACCATTAAGATTTAAAACAATGCTAAAACGTAGGGGAAATATATAACTGACCATTACATGCAGTAGCTGTCCTAATTTCAGTTTTACATAATAAAATACAATCGCAGATCAATAGTTATATTGATATCATAGTTTCACTGTCTGCAGGTTCATATTAATATCCTCGTCACATCACTACTGAGCGATGAAATCTGAAATCTGAGGAAACAAAGAGACAAGCCAGGACAGGTGAGACTTTGTTCAGTTTGGTTGTCTTCTCGATCCTGAATTTGGCGTGGTGTGAGTTGACATGGAGGAGCCATTGTGTCCCATAAAAAGACATCTCAAGACCCTCTGCTCTTTGGATAGAATGTAAATAAGATCCTGGGGAATGTACTGGGAGCACGGCATCGGGGGGTGAACACCGGCAGCCGGGGTCGCCATCCATCACCCCGACTTGGACCTGGTGCAATGGACAAGCTCGGCACAGGCCAAGAAACCTGAGCCACTACAAGACAAACACATGCTCCCTCCAAAATAACAATGGGTTCCAGTGACACACGCTGCCTGCTGTCAGAGCTTCACCGCAGGCTCACGACATCTGACATTGTTATATTGAGCGTGTAGTGTTACCAGACCCACAGTTAGAACAGACCGGCCTGCTTGTACGAATGAACGAAAGCCAAAGATAATCGCAAGTGACAACTTTAGGAGACAATCCTGTGGGCTTTTTCGAGCTTGTGATATGGAAACTTAGAAGAGTAACAAATACGGATATTGAGAGCAATGTCAGATTGAGTGACGAGACACTGAATATAAAGACGTTAATAATGTTATAAAAGATTTCTGTTTCAAATAGATGCTGTTCTTTTGAACTTTCTACACTGTAAAAATTGATTTTTCAAAACTGTAAATAATAAAAATAAAAGATCATTGGTGTACATTTTACAAGAAAACATTATGTTGGTGTTTCTAAATCAAAATTTCATGTAATTCAATGTGTAACTTGCCATTTCTTTGTAATTATTTAAATTAACTAGCAATTTTCCGAGTTAAAAGTGTGGCAACGTATTTTTTTTTTTTCAGTGTATTCATCACAGAATCTTTAAAAAGGGTGTAAAAATTGATTTTTCAAAACTGTAAATAATAAAAATAAAAGATCATTGGTGTACATTTTACAAGAAAACATTATGTTGGTGTTTCTAAATCAAAATTTCATGTAATTCAATGTGTAACTTGCCATTTCTTTCTAATTATTTAAATTAACTAGCAATTTTCCGAGTTAAAAGTGTGGCAACGTATTTTTTTTTTTTCAGTGTATTCATCACAGAATCTTTAAAAAAGGGTTTTCACAAAAATATTAAGCAGCACAACTGTTGTCAACATTGATAATAATCAGAAATGGTTACGGAGCAGCAAATCAGCATATTAGAATGATTTCTGAAGGATCATGTGACACCGAAGACTGGAGTAATGATGCTGAAAATTCAGCTTTGACATCACAGGAATGAATTACATTTTAAAATATTTTAAAATAGAGGACAGCTATTTTAAATTGTAATACAATATTACTGTTTTTACTGTATTTTTGACCAAATAAGTGGTTTTGGTGAACATAGACTTATTTAAAAAAAAAAAAAAATCTACAGACCTCAAACTTTATACAGTATGTATGCTTTTATGATATCCAATATTATAAAACTGCATATACTGTATATAAAATCTATTTGATAAAAAAATGTTTTATGAATATAAAGTTTAAAAGAACAGCATTTATTTGAAATAGAAATCTTTTGCAACATTATAAAAATCTATTCTTTCACTTTTGATCAATTTAATGCATCATTAATGAATACAAGTAATAATATCTTTCAAAAACGTTTAATAATAATAATAAATAAATATCTCATCAAAAGTCTGGGTTTAGTATACCATTTTAATTATTATATTCTAATTATTTTTTATGAATTTTAATAAATTAATACTTTATTCATACTAACAGTTAATGCTTATGTATATATTTATAGAAACCATCTTGGTACAATATCAGCAGTTAAAAGCAAAGCCAATTTAGGACAATGCTACTCATTCACTGGCACATGACACAGCATTTATGAGTTCCTGTGTTGAGTCCAAAATTCGTTGAATTCTCTTGGCCAAGGAACTTTTTGCCAGTCAATTACAAGACCGCAGCTACAGACTGATGTAAATGTGTGGGTCCAGTGGCAGTCGAGCTCATCTGACACATCACAGTAACACATGAGCACTTCAGCTAGACAGTGTGGGTGTTTCCAAAGCCATTCCCGGAGATTTTCCTGTTCATCCACCCCCATCATTCTTCAGTGTGTGTGTGTGTGTGTGTTTTTGGGGGATGCGGGGGAAGGCACTTTAGGGTCCCTTAGTGCTAAGCTGCTGAAGTCCTCACAGCTGCACCGTGAGACCATAGATTTACAGGTGCCACTGACCCTTTCATCAGAGGAAGTCGACTCGGCCGGCTGTTCCTCTCTATTTCTCTCCGTCTTTCTCTTGTTCGCTCTCTTTTACCAGTAGAGGCCAAAAATCTTTGATGAGTCTTAGTAAAGGGTGCAACTTACTACTAACCGCCGACCGAATTCTCTGAACCTACACAGCTAGTGAAAGTGTTTCCTGTTTCAATCATCAACAGTTTTGAAGTGAGCACAACTATTCCGGAAGCTCCAATTAACCCACAAAGCTTCATTTTAAAGTGTGTTGTGAGTTATTAGTCTAATAAATGAGAACATATTCCTTGTTAAAAAAAAGAGAGAGCTTTGCCTTGAAATGGTAAAAAAAATTGTTCAGGTCCCAGAAGGAATTAAATATGAAAGACAACGAGTTTCAGCTAATCAATTCTTTGAAAAAATGTTCATTTCAAAGGATGCGCTGCGCTCTTGGTGAGGAATGCCCGTGTTTCTGAAATACCATATAAAAAGCCTGGCCCTGAGCGTGACAAACTTTGCAAGAAAAAATATATATTGTTGAGAAATGTCATGCATTTTGTTATTATTATTTTAATTTGTGTTGCCTGATTATCCTTAGACTACACAAACGGAAAAAAATCATTTTTGAACAGATGATTATTCTAAAGTTATATATACTTATTATGTACTTATTATTAGATTTTTTATTACTAAATATATATTATAATAAAATATACAATATACATTATAGAAGAATATGTATTTTTAAAAATATTGCCAGCCAGAAGATGCCACATTTTCCATATAAATATTCAAATAGTCCACAAAATATATTCAAATATAAATTCATTATACATTAAACATTTTGTTCTATTAAAGTCAAATTAAAATTGATATTAACACTTTATTTTACTAAGGAGTTTATAAGTAGTGATATATATATATATATATATATATGATAATATATTGTAATATTATTATTAATATATAATTTAATAGTGCTTAATATATATGAAAATAAATTATATGTGTGTGTGTGTATATATATACTTACATAATTTTATTCAAATATTAAAATAATGATTTAATTATTTTTAAAGGTATTTTTATATTTTAATCAGATAAATACATATTTATCTATTTTTTATATCTATTTTTCATATTAAATAATTAAAATTAAATATGTCATATTTATAAAAGATCAATTTAATTATATTAATATATAAAACATATAGTATTTATTTATTTATTTATTCATTCATTTAAATCACTTTTTAAAATACAGTATCTATGGTGATACGTGAGCCACTGCTGCAATCTCCAATGATGATTAAAATCAATAAAATTGAATAATTTAAAAGTAACCATGACAGGAAACATCCAGAAATGTGCGTTATTCCTGTGACGGTAAAGAGGAACAGAGCACTGAGCTTTGACTTCCCTATTAAGAAAGAGACATATATTTAATGAGTGGGAAAGCCTGCTCAAGCATTAGAAATTCAATGCTGGCCATTACTGCAGTGATGAAGCAAAGCTAATGGAGCAGGACTCCAGGTACGCTCATCTAAATGAAGAGGTGGAAGTAGCAGATTTTTGCCATTCTGAAGTGTCCATAATGGTTACATCTAATAGCCATGGGCTCAAATGAGATTATGACCGTTACAACGCAATTCAAAGGAAATACTTTGCCAGTGGGCTTGTAAGGACAATCTGAGGACAGAATTTCAAGAGTTGGTACAAAACATAAATAGGAACACAGTTAACATTCTATGTATTTATATACTATATATGTGGCTATGGAAACCTTGGAATTTTCTAAAAAGACATTTTCTTTAAGTAAAAGGTTTTTAATGAGCTCTCAGCTCTAAAATATTCAATCAGTTTGTAAAAATCCTTATACAGAAATCATGAATGACTGGGAAAATTTACGTAAGAGAAATTCATGGTGTGAGAAGTCTATATAAATAAAATAGGAATGGATAATATTTTAGTTTAAAGTGATTTTTTTGAAAGCTAAAGTATTTTTCCATAGGCCGTCCTTCAGTTATGTAACAGATGTCCTTTAGATCCCTTTGGAATTCTGGAACAACAACAGAAGAACCGTCTCATAAACAAGGGTTTTTATCTGCCAGACAAGATGGCACAGTCCTTTTCTCTGAACTCACAACAGTCGTCTGAAGCCTCTTCCTGGCAAACAGTGCACTATGCAGCAGCTTTCCTTTCCATCGTAACATTTGCTCACAATGCAGGGATGGCAGCACAGGACCCTCAGGATAGGACGTAACCATTTTCAACACTTCCTCCAGCTTTGGGCCACAGAAGTCATTTTTGCGTGTTTTTAGAGAGCGGGACGGCGGGGAGGGGTGAGACTGAAAACAAACGGACCTGCTCGGACACTTTGATCTTCGTTTCCTGACAATTATTTACGTCTGTTTCTCACAAATCTTTTTTTCATTCTCTTGTGCTTGATTGCGGCTCGCTTCCCTTACTTTTCACCCTCAAACACAATACGATTTCTCTTTAAAAGATTCTGGCAGGAAGCTATAAAAACACCTCAGTTGCTGCTGTTGTTTGTTTGGAATATGGAATATTGTGCTTTAGATGTTTGATAACCTACTATAAATATATATGATACATTAATATATAAAAAATGTATTATGGTTATTCCTTATATTTACGGGATATTTTTGAGTCAATATGAAATAAAAATAATTAATGACAATTAATAATAAAAAAGTACAAATAAAAAGAATTTAAAATAATTATTAAAATAATTAAATAATAAAAAATAAATAAATAACAATGAAAATTAATTACAAGTAGATATTAAAAAATATAACAATTTAAATAATTTAGATATTAAATAAGTAATAATTAAAAAATAATACAAATTAAATAAGTATGAAAATTAACTAAAAATAAAAATAATTTAGATCAAATAAATATTTGAATGAATATTTAACAAATATAAATAATTAAAATAATTAAATAATAATAACAATAATAATAATGAATAAAAAGAATGTAAAATATTTTTATTATAATTAATAAAAACAATTAAATATCAATAATTACATTTATTTTTCCCCTTTATTTTAAATTTTAAATAAAAAAATAAACATAATGAAAATTAGTAATTAAGGAATAATTACAATAATAAAAAATAATTTAAAAAAAGTTATCTCCCAAATTTTACGATGTGTGGGCTACTGTATATATTAATTTTAATATTATATAATATACTATATCCAATCAATTCTCATTGAATATCCTGCTTCACTCTGAATATTGTCACATTACTAAAGTGAAATAGGTTGAAAATAGCAATTCACTTTGCTATTTAAACTAAAAAATGTTACTTAAAATGCTAAAATTAAATGGCTAATAAAATCATAAAATCTGCAAAAGCGTTTTGACTTTAATAAGTTGTCCGACACCCTAACTATCATGTCAACATACAATTCAGTCAAACACATCCTTGCATTAGTATCCAAGATGCATTGTTTATTCAAAAATGCATGCTAACCTTCATCACCAAGTGTTTTTTGCTGAACTTTGCTGAAAACCCATCGTGGGGTATGAAAAGAATGATAAAGGGGCAGGGCAATCGGTAGCAGGACCTCCAGAGAGGGGCCATTAATCTGAGGCCTCCAGTCGCACCCGTAGCCTGACCGGCGTGACCACAGGCCCATTCCCTTGACCCGCGCACTGCAGCGATCTGCTGAAAAGGCAGGTGGTAAAATGGCCATTTTGAAGAAAAACAGGAATGATTGTGGCTTGTGTTGCTGGAGCAAACCAAAAGGATGACATTTAAGACCCCCACTGCTGAGGGTCAATCCTTCACTTTTCTTTAGTCTCCAAAAGCTGAATCGGGATGCAGTATGTGCATCAGAGCATGCTTCTACTGTGTGTGTGTGTGTGTATGTATGTATATATATACACACAACTATATATACACAAACCTTGGTAACAAAAAGAGATCTACTTCCTGAAAATAGATTCACTGTGTGCAAACAAATAAAATCCAATATTAATCAGTTTAATATTAATTACATGTATTTTATATGCATTTTAGGTAAATAGGATACATTTCAATACATTTACAGTTGTTTATTGATATATGTATACATATGTATATGTATATATAATACATATTATTACTTTTTCTTATTTAATACGTTTTCAATATATATATAAAATATAAAGAAAAATTACTTTAATTAGTTCAATATTAATGAACACACACACACACACACATTTTATAACTATATATATATATAGTTTTTTAAATATATATAAATTAAATAAATTCATATGTTTTTAAATGCAAAAACATTCGCTCTTTAGATCCAGCCTCCCAATTTCAATCACCTGTCATCAATCAACATATTAAATCCTCATTCATTCAATTCTTTCCGCTCTTATTATTGTGTTATGCCTATTCCAGCAGATGATCTGCAGTGTTTTTGGGGGGGATGGGGGCTCTTGGTCCACAGATGAAAGGCCTGCATCGGCGGAGACGGAGGCTGGCCATCGCGTGTTTGGAGGGAGCAGTTGGGAGTTTGATGACAGAACGGTCTTTGGGAATTTAAGAGTAGCTTGGAGTGGGCTTTTCCCTTTGGATGACAGCTCCAGGAAGGAAGGGTTTTCTTTTCAAAGGCTCTGGCTTTATTTATATTACACATTTTCATCGAAGGGCTCCTTCAAAGGGAGACGGCTTTTTTTCAGTTCCCTGCATTTGTGTTTTATCACCAATCGTATGTTTGCTTCCGGAGAAGAGGCCTTTATTTCTTCACAACTGTCCGGCAGGAAACAAATATGCAGCAGAATTCGGTTCTTCATATTTCGCACGCATCGGTTCTCTCACGTACACACTTGCGAACAGTAAACACTGATTAGCTCTAGTCACAGCCCATCCATCATTAGCCTTTATTAGCCTAAGACACCTAAATGATAAATTAGCTGTCAATCAAGCAGCCACATCATTTAGGACTGTTTCATTGCTGACAAACAACAGTGTCAAATGACCGTTGCCCCCTCTGAGGGAATCACAGTCCCTCTGGACTAAACCGGCCAACGGATTTGGTGCTTAATAGTGAACAAGAAAAATCAAAGCGAGAGGCGTTCACCTGTTCTTACCTGTCAGTTAAATAAAGTGCAGAATGAAAGCCCCGATGAGTTACTGTGCTTCAAATCACTCCTGCCATCCATTGTTGTCCTGCTAAAGACTGATGAGCAGCAGTGTGTAATTGAATCATGTAGCACATGTCAAAACAGGAAATGAGGTCAGAGGAAATGAGTAATATGAGGAAGTCTGGTGACTTCTCTTCATTAGAGATGCAAGCAGGGTACAAACTGTACTTTTTGTCACAATTGCTAGCAGCAAAAAAATGTTGTTTGTGGTTATGCAAGTATTTTAGAATATATATACATATATATATATATATATATATATATATATTACAACTTTAATATAAAAATATTTTACTCCAACAAAATGGGATTTGTCCAGCAATTGGATTTTTAGATTATTCTTCATCAGACATTCAACCACATTAACTTTTTATCACGGCTACTAACTACACAACTGGCATTATTTTAGGATTATTTCAATAAAGTTATTTATATTTATATATCTGTTGAAAGTCATTGTGTAGTCATATATGTGAGATGAGCTCATCTCCAAAACGGTTTAAAAATGTTTAACTTCAGATTGACTTCTGATGGGACATTTCCACTGAGCTCAAATTTGTTGTTGTGACAGACATTTTCTTCAGTGTGTCAGTGATTTGATTCGCTCACATTGCTTACATCAGTAAAGCTCAAGCAACTTGAGCCATGTATTATATTGCCGTTCCTAATAGTGACCAGCCAACTGGCTTTATTTACTCTCAGAAGCCAATTTTCACTCCCATTTGCCACTTGTAGAGCATTAATTTTGGACCTAGATGCAACTAATACTGTATAAAGTGTGAAGAACTGTTTAGACAGGATGATTGGGAATCTTCGTCCAGTTGGTATCTTTCACAGCTGCGCTTTTGAAAGGTCAAAGGTCAGCCTTTCTCCGGCCCTGTGCCATCTAATGAGGAAACTAGAAAGACATACAAAGTTTGCTGTACTTTCAGACTTCAGACCCTTCAAACAGTCTTTTCCACCCACCATCAATTAATAAATTAGGAAAAGGTGTCATTTGTATGGGACTCTTGAGAAATCAAGTGCAAGAAAACTTTTTTTTCTCTCTCGCCGTCATGTTGTTCTTCTTGTCAGTGCTTCATTAATGTTCTCGGGGTAAATCACGTCAAGAGTGTGCATGTGAAAGCTGTCAGGGTGTAGATGTATCTATTCATCACCTCGGGGAGCATGTGGGACTAAAGCGAGACCCGTGGGTAATCTTGACGGAGGGGATGTCTGGCAAGCCTTGTAAACAAGATGTTAATGTCTGATAAGAAAAGCTGATGCCTAATGACAAATTGCTAATAACGGCAGGAGACTACAGAGAGCGAGAAAGTGTATTGATTATCCTTATTACCCAAAGCATTCATCTCGGGAGATGAACGGGCTGGGGAGAAGCAGGAGGAGGAGAGAAATTAGCCTGCGCTTTCCCCCGTTGACGGACTGATTGCTCTGGGGGCCCTGAATAGGACAAATGCGTTCACACAAAAACCCATAAACCTCAACCTTCTGCCTGCAGGATGAGGAGGCAAACAGACTGAAGATGAGCAAGTGAAAATATCCTTGTGTTTTTGGTCGCCTGTAGAGACACCCTTGTGAAAAAGAAGTGCACTTATGTTGTTTACTTCAAATTATTAAAATGATTAAAATCTTAAAATTATGTTTTTGCAAATAGTATAATATTAATTAAATAAAGGCGTACTTTTGTGACTGCTTTTTTAAAAGTTTAACTCCGTAAAAATGACAAAAATCAAGATTTACTTTAAAGTACATTTTAAATCATTGTTTTAATAAGCTTTTGTTGTGCTTTATTGAAGTGCACTTATTGTGATGTGTTGACTAAAATACTAAAGCATGTAAAGTACTTGATTATAATTTTAACTGTAGTGCATTATTCAGTGTTACAGTATCCGTAAATGTACTGTATATATTGCAATATCTAGAATAGATATGTTTTAAATATAGATTATGGGAGTGTGTTAAACCTGAAAATATTAGGTTTTTCATATTTAATTCATTTATACATTTATTTATATATATTATACATTTTATTTAAAATAAAACAATTATTAAAATTAATTTAATATTTAATATTTAAATAATTTTTGTCCAACTTAATGGGATTTGTATTATTGTATTATTTTGCATTATTTTATATTTCATAATTTTGTAAATGTAAACTATATTTAAATATAAAACATTTAATTTTTTAAAAAATTTTATATTTAATATCAAATCATTTTTTATCATCAGCCATCCTTGCAATATCTAGAATAGATATGTTTTAAATATAGATTATGGGAGTGTGTTAAACCTGAAAATATTAGGTTTTTCATATTTAATTCATTTATACATTTATTTATATATATTATACATTTTATTTAAAATAAAACAATTATTAAAATTAATTTAATATTTAATATTTAAATAATTTTTGTCCAACTTAATGGGATTTGTATTATTGTATTATTTTGCATTATTTTATATTTCATAATTTTGTAAATGTAAACTATATTTAAATATAAAACATTTAATTTTTTTAAAATTTTATATTTAATATCAAATAATTTTTTATCATCAGCCATCCAACCAGCGTACGAAATTAACTTTTTATTACCATTGGCAATGGCTGGTGACTTAATAAATATTGTACTATGAATTGTGAATTAACAAAACTTTTTGCATTATATTATTAATGTGTGTGTGTGTGTGTGTGAGAGAGAGAGAGAGAGAGAGAGAGAGAGAGAGAGAGAGAGAGAGATTACATTTATAACATTTTAATATAAAATATATAGGTAGGTAGGTAGGTACAACATACACATACTACAAGAATTGGATTTGTCTAGCCATTTTTATATATGTATAGATATAATAGTTAAAGGTCATTGTGTCATCATGAGCTAGTCTCCAAAAACATGAAGAAAAAAAGTTCCAATAGAAGTAATTACGATAATGATATACTTAAGTCCTACTTAAAAAGGGCAAAAAAGCACTCTTACGCTTAACTATAATTGCACAACATACTATAATTATAGCCTATAAATTTAAAATATAACCATTTTTAATTTAATTGTAAATAACATGCAATTGTGTGCAAAAACATTACATTCAGCACACGCTTAAGTATATTCTTCCATGAAGTATATTATTTCTGTAATAAGTATTATTTTTTAAATTATGCTAGCTCTAAGTGTACTTCTTCTTCACAAGGGTAAGTGTCACTGCCATCAGGAATGAAAGAGAGAGAAGGTTTGGCTTTTCTGTCTTGCCACAACTAAGAAAGCTTGACTTTCCCTGGGTTCGTGCCACTATTACTCATAAACCCTGGTTGGAAAATGCTTAGTTAATGGTGACCACCCTCAGAAGTCTTGGAGTCATAGTTTCAATAAATTTTGCATTAATTTTCAGTTTCGAAGTTGGTGTTCTGGTGTGACTCGGTCGCTCAACCATATCAGGTTTCTAAAGTATCTGCATGAGATGGGAAAAAAAGGCTTTTTTTTCTTTTTTTTTGATGGTTAATCCACAATTACTTCTTTTCGTCTGAAGTGCTGACTTCTCCAGAGAGGACCGGAGAGGGCTGTCTAGGTCACCGTAGGACTGCCCATCTAAGCAGCGCAAAAAATGAGGTCAATCTTTTTCTGCTGTTTCACCAAAAACCGTCTCGGGTCGAGTCGGAGACATGGGGATCCAAACCTGCTTTTGTTTCAGGGACAACTGTGTGCAAGAAGACAAAGATGCAAGAAAGAAAACGTATTTTCTAAATTAAAATCATTAGTTAGGACTCTTTTATGGACATTTGTACCCAAGGTCTGCATGACAGTGTCTGTTCAGATCATTTAGATGTAATGTTTTATTGTAACTCTATTCATTTAAAACTAAAACTAGCATCCCTTGCGAAAATGAACCATGGTTTTAAATAAAACCAAAAAACCATGGTCACTATAGTGCAACACATGGTAACCGCAAATTAACTGGTTTTGCTAAACTAACCATAGTTTAACCATAGTATTTTTTTAGTAGAACTGTGGTTATAGAAATGGTAATCAATATGCCAAAAAACATGGTTACTAAACTTTTACTACAATAAAACCATGGTTAATTTTCGTAAGGGATACTATTTCCCATGTTTATAATATAATATAATATAATTAATATAATATAATAAAAGTTATTTTAAGTAATTTTTCAGCAAACAGTCCCTGAACATTTGCTAGGCCTATGTGTTAATTCCCACAAAGTCTTTCTTTTTATTTAATGATCTTTCTGGCATCTTTTATGTATTTTATTCGTGTAAACCAACATATTCAGTTGAGATGATCTTCTGCTGAACAGCTTCGGGTTGTTACAGCCTCATCTGGGGGTTGGACTGTAATAATGGTGCCTAATCGATAACCATATTTGTCTTACAGTAAATGTGCTAAAGTATTTATGAATTATTTGATTCCCCGCTCCAAATAAAACAAACTCGTCTGAAGCGCGTCGTAGAGGTCAGCGTAATGAATAGCTTTATTGAAATCAACTAATATAATGCTTGCAGAGGAAGAAAAGTAGAAATGGGCGAGCGGATCAATTCGACTGCATTATCACGCGCCGCAGCGCACTTAACGAGCCTGTTGCCGTGAAGCGGTCCGGCGGGGCGCGCATGCGCGCTGTGGAGAATCTTCAGGTGGAGAGGCGCACTCAGTGCACACAGCTGTATTGTGATGCGGTGAGACAGATGTATTGTGATGGACTGAAGGTCAGGCCTCATTGTGTGACGCTCTTGTAATAACGGGACTGACAGACAGCGCTGCAGCTCGTGTCGGTTTAATCTCTACGGCTCCCAGCAACAATCCAATCAACCCCTACTACACACGTCTCTCATTCATCACGACAAACCACGATAATTGTGGCCTTTAGAGGGGTACTGAGGCGAAATTTTGAGTATTGTGAATATCACATATAACATCGTTTTATATATATATATATATAAATTATAATCAAGGAAAGAGCAATTTCTACATTTTGATAATCCAGATTAGAGACATATATACGGAATGCAATTATGTAATAATATAAATTATGTTATTATTAATAATAATTAATGTAATTATAATATTAATATATGTATATATAATTGTTATATAATAATATTAAACTTAATATAATCATAATAATAATACAATCATAATAATATAATATTTAAATTATATATATAATTATTTGTATAATAATAATACAAAATATATATTTATGTAATTGTAATTATAAAATATATGTTATATAATTAGCTTAATTATTATATAATAGTATGCATAATTATTATAACTATAAGTAATGAATAATATATGTTATATAATTATAATCATTACTACAAAAAAAGTTGAGGAGCAATTGATACATTTTTATTACAGATACAGGTTAGAGGCATTTTCATAATCTGGAATAACATGCATGATATAATAATATAATTTATATCATTAATATAATAATGACTGTGTAATAGAACATTTTATATATAGCCTAAATTACTGCGTTGGATTAAAAATGACCAAGTCAGTTTTATTTGTATTATTTGGAATAACATAAACTGATCAGTCTTTCACAATTAGAACAGAAACGAGCTTTAAAGGGGTCACAGGATGCTACATGCACTTTTACAAGTTGTTTGAACTGAAGTGTGTCTTGGCAGTGTGTGTACACAACCACCCTATAATGATAAAAATCCATCCAGTGTTTTTTCTTTTTATCTGGTTAAATGTTTTCCCCTTTCTCAAATCGAGCCGATCTCAGATGCCTGTCTGTGTGATGTCACACAGAGAGGCCCCTCCCACGATAGTTTGATTGACAGTAGCGTTTCAGCACAGACTGAACTGACGTCATACCTTAGACCCGCCCTGAGTGAGCTGTCATCAGTCCGCCATTGTTTCACCACCGGAGCAGAAGTAGACAAGAATGACTCCTAAGTGATTGAGGAGTTCTGTTGTTGGATGTAATAATGAAGATCGCAGTTGTCATTTACTCCCGACATCTGAGCCACTGAACTCGTAGTGGATTACATTGTTTCTGAAGGGAATGCTCCCCCGATCTACATAAATGCGTCTATGTTCGCGCAAATCATTCATGATCCAGCCTCATCTACAGAAGAAGTGAGTATAATGTTTTGTAATGAATCTTTGCAAATCGCCTTTCCTAATAATGTGCTAATTAGCAAGTTTCACGATGAATGCGACTAAAGTAAACAGTCTCTCTGAGAGCAGCTTGGAAGAGAGGGGCGGGGTCAGCAGAGCTCATTAACATTTAAAGGAAAATGCTACAAAAACGGCTTGATCTGAAAAGAAAGAAAACCAAACTATGTTACAGACTTTTCATTAAGACCCTAAAGAATCATATCAACTTGTGGAAAATGGGCATCCTATGACCCCTTTAAGTAAATATATAGGGTCCATTTTCATTCCATGTTGACTTTAAGAACTTATAACTGAGTCAACTGTTTGTTATACATTTAAAAATAGCTTTACAAGCCACCGTGAGGATAGGCTTTCCTTAGAAGAGACATTTCAGCGTCTGTTTGCAATCAGTAGCACAAGTCACTTAAATCATGTGATGTCATCTCGCGTTGAAAGTGCTCAACACGTGGGAGGTATTGAGGCGGGAAACATGTTGAACAAGCGCCTTCCTCGCCGTGGTCTAGGAAATGTGGGAACAGGATGGGCAGCCGACCACCCCATCAAAACACTGTGGTCAGCCACCACTTATGCTGCAGGCAGAAAATAAAGGAGGCCACGGGGAACGCTCGAGGTGGCTCTGTGTTTAAATAAAGCCTTTCGATAAGACGACTAACGTGCCGGTGTTGTTGTTGAAACCATCCCAAGTCTGACCCTAAAACTTGGCCAGTCAGAAGCAATCACTTTCTGTCTTTTATTGACGCGGGTTTAGGGGTTTTCTCTCCCGTCGTCAAGCGTTACAGCCCACCACCGCCGTCCAGCTGTGATATTAACTGAAAACGATTAAGGTGGGACCACACGGGCAGTCCTCGGACCAGACTTTGCGATGCAGAGATGAAAAAGGTTAGTATTTTTAGGAGGATGTCGGGCGAAAGATTTACTTCATCGTTGTAAAGCACATTTAAGTGCCACCTATGTAGAAAATGATTTTGATATATATCATTTGTATCCAATTATGGAAAGGGAGAGTTTTTGGCGACGCCATATTAATCATGACTCCCGTGCGCACTGAAAAGAGCTCATAATGTTTCTCTTGTCCTCAAAAATTATATGAGAGATCAGTGGCTTGACTTTGATTTTTGTTTTTACCTACATTATAGCGATTCTCAATGTGTAAAAGTACATGATCCTTTAATATTATTATTATTATTTAAAGGAATTATAAATTAAAATGTAATAGAAATGTTAATTTTATAAATAATATTTATTATCCATTAAGGTCAAAAGGTCAAATGTTCTCTATGGCCTTCTTGAAGGTGTGAAGATTACATTTAGATCTCTTTTATTTATTTAGATGTTTTTATTTTTAATATTTCAATATTATTTAAATGTAATGATAAATAAAATTATTTTTGTATTTGCCTATAGCGAAGTGTCTCATCGTGTTGGCATGCGTATATCTGTACATTATTGTAACGAGTTAGTCCACTCAAGGCGAGTGTAGTGAAGAACCCAAGTGCAGTTTATTTACAGGTGATCCAAACTGACAAAGACTAGATACACAGACTTGACGAGGCATGAACAGACTTGACTCACCGACAGCAGGTTACAACATCAGTACACGACAAGGCACAATGGGAACATGATGGCTACTTATAGCAGACAAGAGGGTCACAAGACAAGAACAAACCAATGGGAAACAAGACACATGACTAAGACAACCAATCAGAACATGACACATATACAAGGCAGAGATACATAAGGGCAAGGGAAGCATGACACTAACAGGGTGAAACAATACAAAATAAAAGACATGGAAAACATGAACATGAAACCCAAACACCAAACCCCACATTACATATCCCCCCCTCTAAGGGCGGCTCCAGACGCCCAAACAAACACAAACAAAACCCAACAAGTCCAGGAGGGTGGTGGAGTGGAGGCGGAACTGGGGGAGGGACGGAGGGACGGAGGGCCAGGCCCATGAAGTGGAACAGGCAGAGCAGGGAGCCATGGCGGAGCAGGCAGAGCAGGGGGCCATGGCGGAGCAGGGCGGCCGGGTGGTGACGGCAGAGCAAGAAGCCATGGCGGAGCAGAGACATGGACAGACCACTTGACTGAGATAGAAAAAGCAGAGAGTTCTTGAATGGCCTCCTTGGCCGTGAAAGGACAGACAGTGAGTTCATGAACAGCCTCCATGGCCGTAACAGGACAGGCAGTGAATTCATGAACGGCCTCCATGGCCATAACAGGACAAGCAAAGAGTTTGTGAGCGGCCTCCATGGCTGTGACAGGGCAGGCAGTGAGTTCGTGAACGGCCTCCATGGCCGTGACAAGACAGTCTGTGAGTTCGTGAACGGCCTCTGTGGCCATGACAGGGCAGTCTGTGAGTTCGTGAACAGCCTCTGTGGCCATGATAGGGCAGACAGCGAGTTTGTGAACCGCCTCCGTGGCCGTGACAAGACAGTCTGTGAGTTCGTGAACGGCCTCTGTGGCCGTGACAGGGCAGGCAGTGAGTTCGGAAGCAGAAGCCACCACCTCTGGAGGTTCTGCAGCGGAAGCTACCACTTCTGGAGGCATTGTATTGGATTCATGGACAGGAGATGCCTTTGGAGCAGACTCATGGATAGGAGAGGCCTCTGAGACAGACTCATAGGCAGGAGAGGCCTCTGAGACAGACTCATAGGCAGGAGAGGCCTCTGAGGCAGATTTGTGGACAGAAGAGGCCTCTGGAGCGCAGTGTGTAGCCCACACGCTCAAAATGGCGACCGCCATTACAGAAAGGGCAGCAAAGTGTGGCATGACCTCTAAGATGGCGGGGCTTGAGAGCGCTGATGTCACTGGGATGCCTGTAGCTCGCACCGACATCAGAGGTGGGTCCATCACACTAGCAATCAGTCTTTTCAGTCTTGGCCCAAGCTCCGCGTCCGACTCTGGCGTGGCGGCCATCTTGGCCGGGGACTCAGGCGTGGCGGCCATCTTGGTCGGGGACTCAGGCGTGGCGTGAGCAGACTTTGAAATGGCGGCCATGTCATGACGAGACTCTGGATGATCAACTGCGACGTGACGAGACTCTAGAAGGGCGGCCATTTTGTGAAGAGACTCTTGTGTGGCGGCCATCTTGCAACGAAGCTCTTCAATGGCGGCCATATTGTGAAGAATCTCCTGAGTGACCGGCATAATGTGAGCAGGCTCTGGTTTGGCAGACGTGATGTGAGCAGGCCCTGGGGTAGCAGACATGATGTTATCAGACTCTGGCTTGGCAGACATGATGTGATCAGGCTTTGACTTTGTAGACATGACATGAGTAAACTTTGACTTAACTGGCATGATTTGAGCAGGTCCTGGAGTAGCGGGCATGACGTGAGCAGGCTTTGGCATAGCAGACATGACGTGTGCAGGCTGTGGCTTGGCAGGCGTGACGTGAGCAGGCTGTGGCTTGGCAGACATGATGTGAGCAGGCCATGGCTTGGCAGGCATGACGTGAACAGGCTTTGGGGAAGTGTCATGTTCCTCCTCCATGACATCCACAGTGAATGGTGAATCAGCCAGCAACAAGGCAAATTCAATGTATTTTTCAAGAGTCCAGTGAGGAGTATTGCGTGGCATTAAACTTGATACATTTTTGTCCAAACCATAGCGGAAAATGTCCTTAAGGAATGTTTCATTAAAATCCACTTGGTGACAAAGTCCACAAAAGTCCTGAACATAATCCTCAATGGAGCGATTACCTTGACGAAGATGAACGAGACGATCTGCTGGGTTCATTTTGTGGGTCGTGTATTCTGTAACGAGTTAGTCCACTGAAGGCGAGTGTAGTGAAGAACCCAAGTGCAGTTTATTTACAGGTGATCCAAACATCCAAACAGACAAAGACTAGATACACAGACTTGACTTGACTTGACTTGACTTGACTTGACTTGACTTGACTTGACTAGGCATAAACAGACTTGACTCACCGACAGCGGGTTACAACATCAATACACGTCAAGGCACAATGGGAACATGATGGCTACTTAAAGCAGACAAGAGGGTCACAAGACAAGAACAAACCAATGGGAAACAAGACACATGACTAAGACAACCAATCAGAACATGACACATACACAAGGCAGAGATACATGAGGGCAAGGGAAGCATGACACTAACAGGGTGAAACAATACAAAATAAAAGACATGGAAAACATGAACATGAAACCCAAACACCAAACCCCACATTACAATTATGCCTTTACACACATATTTAAATATCAAATATAAAATAAGCATTTTATATTTATATATTTATAAAAAAGTATTTTAATTGTAAAAATATATTTTAGATATTTAAGTTAATCATCAAATAATACAGTAATGTCAAAACTGAGTGAGACGCTAAAAGGAATACTATAGTAATCAATAAGTAAATTAATAATAAACATTACAAAAAAGAAACAGATTAATTATATTGACAATTTATGTTAATATGCATTTAAATAATATTTAGGTATTATTCAAATATAATGATAAATAATGTACATTATACTTTTACATATATATTAAATATCAAATATAAAATGTAAAGTATTAATAATTAATTACTTTAATTATTATCATAAAATAAACAGTTTTATATTGCAGTAAGGTCAAATGTACTCTATGCACAAGAACATGAATATAACTCCCCCTGCTTGAAAATGAGGGAAAACTATTATTAGCGGTAAATATTAATAATAAATATTACAAAAGTGATAAACTGCTGTTAATTTAAATGAATAACCATTTACATAATATTTAAACATTAAATTTCATTCCTGAAGGGGTGGAGTCCAGACTGATTTGGATCATTGTATTTGCATATGTTGTGATCGTGTTCTGCACACCAGAGTAACACCAACAGATGTATACAAACACTAGCTTCTTTCCTGCTTCTGGTTGCTACGCGACACTTTCTGGCCTATCTACTTCCTCTCTGGACTATGGCTCATTTCCGTACGACGGTGCAAAAATAGCCGAGCCCTCTGCACCCGTCCATGTTGTTTCTTCCTCTCTACACTCCACGACATCGATCAAGCCTGTTTCTTGGCTTCCTATCTCTTCCTGCGGCCCACAGAAGAACCAGGAGGCTTGACTTGGTTTTGACCTTGTTTGATTTTCACCCGCCGTTTCCTATTGAACCGAGAGGAAATCTTGCATATTCCCCTGTCGAGGCGATGATTTCTTCAAAGTTTCATAGAAAGGTTTCTCTACTATATGCTAGACGTGTTCCTCCACTTTCGCTTGAGGGAAACACGACACCTTAAATATACTGTATAAGAGTATCTACCTCAGCACTCCACATTAAATAAGTCCATGGTGGCCTCCTTTGCAATTTCAAGCCTTTATTTTGAATCCGGCTCCTGCCAAGTCTGTCTTGTTGTCTCTAAATGTGTTATGCCTCGGTTCTGATTAATGTCGCTCTCCACCGCAGGATGATGTTTGAAACATGGTAATCAAGA
>NW_015505260.1:1916380-1930948 GCF_001515645.1 Sinocyclocheilus grahami | reverse complement strand
GACTTGACTTGACTTGACTTGACTTGACTAGGCATAAACAGACTTGACTCACCGACAGCGGGTTACAACATCAATACACGTCAAGGCACAATGGGAACATGATGGCTACTTAAAGCAGACAAGAGGGTCACAAGACAAGAACAAACCAATGGGAAACAAGACACATGACTAAGACAACCAATCAGAACATGACACATACACAAGGCAGAGATACATGAGGGCAAGGGAAGCATGACACTAACAGGGTGAAACAATACAAAATAAAAGACATGGAAAACATGAACATGAAACCCAAACACCAAACCCCACATTACAATTATGCCTTTACACACATATTTAAATATCAAATATAAAATAAGCATTTTATATTTATATATTTATAAAAAAGTATTTTAATTGTAAAAATATATTTTAGATATTTAAGTTAATCATCAAATAATACAGTAATGTCAAAACTGAGTGAGACGCTAAAAGGAATACTATAGTAATCAATAAGTAAATTAATAATAAACATTACAAAAAAGAAACAGATTAATTATATTGACAATTTATGTTAATATGCATTTAAATAATATTTAGGTATTATTCAAATATAATGATAAATAATGTACATTATACTTTTACATATATATTAAATATCAAATATAAAATGTAAAGTATTAATAATTAATTACTTTAATTATTATCATAAAATAAACAGTTTTATATTGCAGTAAGGTCAAATGTACTCTATGCACAAGAACATGAATATAACTCCCCCTGCTTGAAAATGAGGGAAAACTATTATTAGCGGTAAATATTAATAATAAATATTACAAAAGTGATAAACTGCTGTTAATTTAAATGAATAACCATTTACATAATATTTAAACATTAAATTTCATTCCTGAAGGGGTGGAGTCCAGACTGATTTGGATCATTGTATTTGCATATGTTGTGATCGTGTTCTGCACACCAGAGTAACACCAACAGATGTATACAAACACTAGCTTCTTTCCTGCTTCTGGTTGCTACGCGACACTTTCTGGCCTATCTACTTCCTCTCTGGACTATGGCTCATTTCCGTACGACGGTGCAAAAATAGCCGAGCCCTCTGCACCCGTCCATGTTGTTTCTTCCTCTCTACACTCCACGACATCGATCAAGCCTGTTTCTTGGCTTCCTATCTCTTCCTGCGGCCCACAGAAGAACCAGGAGGCTTGACTTGGTTTTGACCTTGTTTGATTTTCACCCGCCGTTTCCTATTGAACCGAGAGGAAATCTTGCATATTCCCCTGTCGAGGCGATGATTTCTTCAAAGTTTCATAGAAAGGTTTCTCTACTATATGCTAGACGTGTTCCTCCACTTTCGCTTGAGGGAAACACGACACCTTAAATATACTGTATAAGAGTATCTACCTCAGCACTCCACATTAAATAAGTCCATGTGGGCCTCCTTTGCGTTTTCCAACCTTTATTTTGAAACCGACTCCTGCCAAGTCTGTCTTGTTGTCTCTAAATGTGTTATGCCTCGGTTCTGATTAATGTCGCTCTCCACCGCAGGATGATGTTTGAAACATGGTAATCAAGATGTAATCCCCAAATCCCTGTGTGGTCAACACGACCGAATCTGGACTTTCTCATCGGCCTTTTTTCTCCATTTATTTCATGAACCCCCTTGGAAACGAAGGGAGGCTTGGAGCAGAGCCATGCCAGGTTCTGCAAACTGTGGCATATGCACTTTTTCCCAAGCCACAGCTCGACCGGTGCAGATTAATTTCCACTTCTATATTTTTGCAGAAGGAGAAGTTAATAAACTACCACGACCGGTTTCAGCACATACTGTATGGACAGAACCATGCAAAATATACACGTCTTTGCTGTTGTAAGTGGCAGTGTTTTGCAAAGCAAATTGTCCGTGAAGGTTCTTGATAATCCATCTGATTCATTAATATTATGTAAATTTAGAATTTGCCTTCAAACGTCTTCGAATAATGAATGAAGGAGAAATATACTATCAAACGTTTACACAACGTTGCACAAAGGTAATTTTTTTTTTTTTTACAAGGTGCACATCTCCTCTAAGGAAGCTTTGCTTTAGTTCTCATCTCAAATATCTCCGGTGAACACAGTTGTTTGCCCTGTTGGTTTGCGCCGCAGATATTTCCTGAGGAAAACAGACTGGTTTAAATTCGCTCTGCCTAATAGATCCAAACTCCTTTTCCCATAAAACTCAACTTGAGCTGACAATGAAGAATCTCACGCTGAATATCACTATCACTAGAGAAGCAGCTAGAAATGCAGAGGTGTGTGATATAAAAATATTATGGAACTTTAAAGAGGATGTATTCATTTTCAACCTTAATATACTTCAATTCCAAATATAATCAATTTACCATATTTTACGAGTCTCTTTGGAATTTGGGCCGGTATAAAAAATGTGCAGGCTGGATTCAGATTGGTGTGATTCAACGTTTGATTTAAAGTATATCTAAGTGTAATGACCAGCTGAGTGTACATTCTCCCTTATTACTTTTAATTACTTTTTTATTTTTATTTATTAATTGTTAAACAATTATTGTATAATATTATTATTATATAATAACATATGTAGAAAGTAATAATAATAATAATAATAGTAATAATTCCACTATTTAAATTTGTATTTAATTTATAGACAAATAATATATAAAATGTATAAAATATATTAATTAAAAAAATCTAAATAGTGGAAACTACTACTACTACTACTAATAAGAATAATATGTAATAACATAATATTATTAAGTATAATATAAAAATAAAGAATAAATAATTTATTTTAAAAATAAATTAATAAAACAGAAATATTACTTTTAAAGTTGATGCAATTATTATTATTATTATTATTATTATTATTATTACACAGTTACTTAATTAATTTATATATAATGTAAAAATCTAAACAGTGGAAATATAATAATAATAATAATAATAATAATAATAATAATAATAATAATAATAATAATAATAATACAATCAACATTAAAAGTAATATTTCTTTATAATTTGCCTTTTTAAAATAAATGATTTATTATTTATTTATTTATATTATATTTAATATTATTGTGCTGTTACACATTATTATTAGTAGTGGGATTATTATTAAAATAAGTAAGTATAAATTAGTATAATAATAATAAATTATTGTAAGAAATGAAAAACAAATAATAGAATATGACTTTTAATGTTGATTCAAATTAGTCTATATTTAAATATTAAAAACAATCTGTCAAATACATATTAAATTAAATGTACACTTATCATGCAAACAGCTTGAGCAGTCGGGTCAAATGTTCTGATATCTGTCCCAGGACGTCAGCGATAATGGTGATAAGAGGGGGTTTTGAAGGGGTGGAGACCAGACTGTGATGGCATCTTGCCCTCAGAAGATTCATCAATGTCTTTCCAAGCTCCATAGAACGGACATGCTGACTTGTTTCATGTGGGAAGGGTTTGGCAGGCCGGAGGGGGCTGCGATCTGATTGTAAAACATGGAAGAGGAACATGTTAAATGTATTGATACAGTCATGTCAGGAAATCCCATGACCACCTCCTTAGTTTCCGCTCCAGTTTCCATTAACGTAGGGCCATTATAGTCTGTCTGGGTTTGCCTTGCTTGGAAAAATCAGCGTGTTGCAGCCAGGTGAAATCGGAAACAAAAACCCTCATTAAAATCAAAAGAGGAAAAATATTTCATTCTTTAAAAACAAATTCTCATTGACTCAAAATCGAATAAATTAACATTTTGTAATAAAATCGAGGAACTGTTTTAGTATAGCTCTGAATATTAGATCAAAGGGGGCAAAGTCTCATTCAGAGCAGGATGCTGCTATATAGTCCCCATCAATCAAAAGAAGTCTGACTGGAGACTATAGAGCCTTGATGAGAAGAAGAGAACCTGAAAGAAACCACTTTAAGCGGTGTACCTGTGCTTCAGGAGTCTGCTAGAGTCAAGGTAAAGGGCCCATTACTGCAGTGCCTATTTCTTGGACGTCAGTAGATATCATACCCTTTGAAGGATGATTCAATTTCTCCCTTCGTCTGCCCACTGGATCTGTTTTCCCAATTTCTGCCGTGATTCCTAGTGGCTGCACAAAAAAAGTTACTTGGATGTTATATTAATTATACTGTTCATTTTCATTCATTTTATTCCGTGTATACATTTATATTTATAAATATATACACAGTATTTATTGTACTGTATTAATATTTTATTTTTTATTTAATATAAAACGTGAACATACAGGGGATCCAAAAGTCTGAGACCACCAGTGAAAATGCTTTGAATTTGCATTTTAATTTAATATTTCTAATATTTTTTTTATATTATTTCAATGCAAGATATGTGTATCTAAACTTACATTTTAAATTAATTATATAGTATACTATATTAATATTATACTATATTTTATTACTAATATAATAAAATGCATTATTAACATATTTTATTTTATTATGATATTCTCAGAAATAAAACATACAGTGATGTCCAAATGCCCAGCAGTGAAATATAAAATTAAAGATTTTATTGACAGCATAAAAATTGGAGTGAAAAGTAAGTTCATGAATATCAGGATGAGAACTGAAACATCAGATTTGATTTGTGACTTTCTTCTTTGTTGTACAGTTTTTTAATTCCTTAAAGCTTGGCACTAAGCATCTGTAACTGTGCCAAATCGTGTGATCACAGGAGGTTTGCGGACGCAGTCAAAGATTTTAAGGGGAGGATATCAGTGTGACCCTTGGGGGCCATGCACAGCTGAGCAGGCTCTTCCTGTTTGGAGCCATTTATCTTGTCCAGTGTTATCAGGGCATTGGCCACGTCTGCGTCTTTTTACTACATTCTTACAAATTTGACACACAAACCAAATTACAGCATTCCACCACATACAGTATGCCAAACTACGCCTGTAAGCAGAGCAACCGAAAGCAGCAGCTCTTCCCAAAACAAGTTTCGAATGTCACCGGCTTTGATGGATAGGTTCCCATTGGTGTCCCGTGGGTTACGGAGGGGGAAGAGCTGGCCCCAGTCTCCCCAGATCTCTCAGCAGAGAGCCGAACACAATGGAGGACAACCCTCGTCTCTACGCTACAGTCTATACGTTTGCATGTGGCATTCGCAGGAAGCCAAGACTACAGGGTGTGGGGCCGTGCTCTCTGCAAAGATCCGATTTCCACATTCTTCCCTTGTGCCACACCTAAGTCCTTAATTGTCTGGCCACAGACAAAAGTATTTTGAGACCACACCATCGCGAGCCAGTTTTTCATTCAGGACCTGGATGTTTCGCTTGGGCCAGAACCAGAAGGTTTGGTCGAGATCGGTCGGGGTTGCGTGCAGCCGTTCTCAGGAGGAGGAAAAGCAAATGGGATTATTTGGGAATCCGCGGCGGCGACCGAGAAAAATGTTGATACTAGACACACGGCATTATTCTGACATTGATATCAGTCTCGACATGAAGTGGAGTGTGTAAGATTGTCTTTTCATATAAAATTCAAAGCAATGCATTGGTTACATCAGATAAAAAGATTATAGAGGCCCCATGCATCTTGCATGAGGAAGCCTTGGCAGCTTTCATCCGATTCCTTTCCTTTCATGTCTTATTTCCCCCGCTCTGCTTGGTTCTGATCAATAAAGGTCTATTTTCTCCCACACAAGGTTTCCCATTCAATACATCTGCCAGGGGTTTTAAAAACATAGAAGCATGATCCATTTATTATTGGCTGTTACCATGATCTATCTTCCCAGATTCCTGCCACTGAGAACGAGTTTTGCTTATTTCCTTTATACGCCCTTTATTGACTGCCATTGGTGGACGGCCAATCAATCAAACCTTGCATGGCATGCAATTCGCCAGTGCACACTCGCCCTGCCCTCGGCAACCAATGAGAGCGAGTTTTGGATTCATCCGGTTTTAGTTTCTTTATTTGTCGTTTATGCACATTTTACCAGTTCAGCCACTTTATAATTCTGCTGAATGCATAATAAGGTAGTCTGACAGGACAGTGAATAATGTGATTGAATATTTCATCAGGTATAATATGCTGACCCAAATGAACAAGTCAATACTTATGTGTCACAACTGCTGATTTGAATGTGAGTCAATAGTGCACCAATATACCGTGTGGCTTTTGGGACCTCCTACACTCTGTATACTGTATCAGTAGGTTGTCTTGGCGATTGGCAAGTTTCAACATATTTCAATGAATCATTTTGTATAAATATATGTCTGATAAAACTACTATTGATGCATTCAATGCTTTTTTCAAATTTGCATAAATAGACTTTGTACATACCAGAAAATGCATGTTAAAAATGTGTTATTGCTGACTGAAGTACTTACATTCAGTACTGGGGTCAAATGTGTAATGTTAGCATGCTAATAAGGAAGAAAATTAGCAAGTCTGTTTCCACCTCAGCAAATTGTGACTTATCTCATTATTTTAACATTATTTCTTGTGACTTTATATGTCGTATTTACAACTTTTTTTCTTGGAATTGCAACTTTATTTCCAATAATTGTGACATAAATATTCAAAGGTTTGGAGCCAGTACAATATCTTGTTGATTGATTGATTTGATTTGATTTGATTTGATTTGATTTGATTTGATTGATTGATTGATTGATTGATTGATTGAGTAAAAGTGACATTTCTATTTTAAATAAATGCCGTTCTCCAAAAATAAAAAATTAAGCAGCACAAATGTTTTAAACATTGATAATAATAATAATAATAATAATAATAGATGCTTCTTTAGCAGCAAATCAGCATATTAAAATTATTTTGAAGATAACACTGAAGACTAGAGTAATGATGCTGAAATTTTTTTTTTTTATATATACATATATATTAATTATTAACCTTGAACTTTTGCACGGTAGTTCGCAAAAGGTATTTCACACAATTGTACAATAACACATTTTTAATCACTCGCACTTTTCAATCCAAAGAAAAGCAATTTCAAGCTGATTTAAAATTTTTGTGCAGTATTTTTTACACATTATTGAAAAAACAGAAAAAATTAATAGTTACAAGACGTCATTTGACAATCATTACACAGCAAAGGTTTAACACATTGTGGATTTGCTGTCTTTTCTGTAGCTAAACAACACATCATTAGAAACATATACCTGTACACTTTTAAGAATATTTATTAAATTCATCTGGTTGTGTAATCCACTTTACAGTAAATTTGTTGGGTTTTTAAAATTAAGCCCTACATCTTCTCATTATGATTACTTTATAATATAATAGTCTCATTCGCCCACTTCTTTCTACCCAGAGGTTTTGACGTCACTTGCAAATAGGTGTATTGATTCAATGAAAATATTCAGAAGCATGCATCTCCTGAATGTGCTTAGCAGAAGGTTCCTGGCGGTCAGCAGAAAGAATCGGGAGCGTTTTGTCCCTGTGATAAATGGAGCACTCTGACAGGTCACTTCTCCCCCCTCAACCCTCCCCGAACGCCACAATTTGTTCCCCACAGAGGGGCGGGAGACGAATCTCTGCGGGTGACAGATTTATTGGTATCCACATGAGGCAAAACACCTCAAAGTCCCTGTAAAGGCCCCGGACCACTGCGGAGAGAGATTGAACCCCCATTTATATCCAGTTGGATTCCAGTAAAATATTTCATGTTTCATCACAGTTGTCACAAAGACCTGGAAACCTGGATTTTGTGAAGAACAAAATTTATTTTTGCACATTATGGCGACTAACATTTAAAGGGACTATTAAACAAAATAACTGAAATTTGCTAGAAATGTACTCACCCTCAGGTCATCTAAGATGTAGATGAGTCTGTGTCTTCATCGGAACCGATTTGGAAAAATTCAGCATTACAAAATGCCGTCAGAACGAGAGTCCAAACAGCTGATAAAAACATCACAATAATCCACACCACTCCAGTCCATCAATTAACATCTTTTTGAAGCGAGTGTTTGTAAGAAACAAAACCAATATTAAGGCATTTTAACTTTAAACTGTTGCTTCTGACCAAAATATGAGTCCATAATCCATAATAACGCTTCCTCCTGTGAAGTGCATCTCCTGTTGTCCTCTCACATCAAAACTGTTTTGGACTGTTTTCACTCGTAAACGGTGCTTGATCTCTGCATATTTCTCTCCTGATTCAGAAAAGATGAGTCTTTCACTGAAGAAAGTAATATTATGGATAAAGGACTTGTTCTAGCCTGAAGCAATAGTTTGGAGTTAAAAATGAAATGTCTTGATGGATTTGTTATTACAAACACGCAGATTTTCACTTCACAATACATTAACTGATGGACTGGATTTGTGTGGATTACTTGTGGATTATTGTGATGTTTTTATCAGCTGTTTGGACTCTCATTCTGACGGCACCCATTCACTGCAAAGGATCAATTAGTGTGCAAGTGATGTGATGCTAAATTTCACCAAATCTGTTCTGATGAAGAAACAAACTCATCTACATCTTGGATGACCTGAGGGTGAGTACATTTTCAGCAAAGTTTAATTTTTGTGAGAACTTTCCCTTTAAAATATTCACTCCTCCATAACGTGTCAACAGCACAGTTTTCCTGATGTGGAGAAACATATGTGGAGGGTTTTTGGGTGTCTGCAGGAGCTGGAAGTGATTTTTATTGGGCACTGGTGCACAAAACTTGAATCAGGGGCCATTTTGTGTGTGGGACAGCCCACTTCTGAGTTCACAGGTGTCCCGGCCACAGAATCCACCTCAGAGAATGGCTCTAATTAATGGTGGTGCAGCTTTCTTGGAGAGAAAGGACATGGGTGGTCCACCTCACATCACCTCAATCTGTTCCCACCAGCCGCGTTGCTCCAAAAATATACATCATTTTGGACCAGGTTACTCGAGTCTGCCAAGCATCTCCCTTTAAGCCCAATTTACATTCAGGACCCCTGAAATACTCCGTCCAAACTTCCGTCAAACCCAGACCACATCTCAATCTGCTGTTAGGAACTGAATCTGAGGGAGGGGAAAATGTGATTGTTTTCTTCGCAGGCCCAAATTGAAGACGCATGTTTGATTCAGGAAACCTTCCAGATCTAGACGAATGGGTCGGCTGCCAAACAGGAAGAAGAGGTTGTAGAGAGAAGGAAGAAATAAGAGCGATCTTCGATGCAATGCTTTGCCCGCTTGAGCCAAAACAAATACAATCTCACGGACCTTAATGACGTGATGTCAATAGAGCAGCTCTTCAGAAAGAAGACCTGAGAACATGATACGCTTTACTTTAAATAAGCATTTGAGGTTTCTGTCAGAGCCAGTTGCACGATGACTATTTTTTGTTTACAAGTACATATTCCACAGCACGTATTATTTGAAAAGAAATTCAGATAATTTAATCTGCTTGTTATGTATATGTGATTAGATTGTATAGTTAGTAAAATGGCCTATTAAAAGTATATATATATATATGTACTAGGTTCAGTACAAGTTGAGCTCAATCGACAACATTTATCGCATAATGCTAATTACGACAAAAAAATTATTTTGACTTGTCCCTCCTTTTCTTAAAAAAAAATCTGTTACAGTGAGGCTTTTATAATGGAAGTGAATGGGGCCAATTTGTAAACGTTAAATTCGTATATTGGTGAAACATTTCTTATTATTATGAATGTTAAAAACAGTTGCGCTGTTTTGTTTTTTTTGAGGATTCTTTGATGAATAGAAATTCATTAATTTAAAATAGAAATCATTTGTAACATAAATGTCTTGACTGTGAAAGTTATAAGAAATAAAGTCACAATTGTTAGAAATAAAGTTGCATTTTAAAAGTTGCAATAAAAAAATTATATGAAAATTATGAGATATAAACTTACAATTACATGAAAAATAGGTGAAATTATGACATATAAAATCTCAATTGTAAAATATAATCACAAATAAAAGAAATAATCGCAATGGAAAGTATGCTTAATAGCTATGTAATTGCTTGTTAGCATGTTAACAATAAACCGTTTATCCTAGTAATGAATTAAGATATTTCAGTCAAGCAATAACACATTGAATTGTGTGAACAAAAAAACAGTTTTGATTGGTTTTACTTTTTTTTTTTTAAATAAATCTTATACAAATTTGAGGCCTTTACAATGAATTTTAAAAAAGTGAATCGTGCCAATTTGTAAACATTAAAATCACTTTTTCAATAGTTCAGCCACAAGACGTAAACAATATGCATGCTAACATGATTTTAGCGGGACATTTTGCTTACTAACCTTTTCTGTGTGACATTATAACCAGTATTTCAACACTGCTGCCATGACTGTGGCGTAAACCCTAAAAAGACTGTAAAATATTGAGTTAAACAGCTTTACAGCTCAAAAAAGGTTTAACAATGTTTTATGCTTTTAAAAAATCGTAATTTTTACATTTATGCTTGAAGATCCTGGTCTCATTTACTTCCATTGTAAGCGTCCCAGCATAACCTTTGGGATGTTACTTTTTTTTGTTGTCGTAATCAACACTATGCCACAAATGCTGTCAATTGAGCTCAACTTAAAACCATAATAGTTCTTAAACAGTTTTTGAAACCATTAGGAAAGTGAAAACTAAATTTTGCACATCCCTACAGTGCACGAACACTTCCATTCATAACTTACAGCTGTTAACACCTCTCGTAATGAGCAAAAGGCTCTGCCCCGAGACAAACACCAGACATTATGATGTTTCTCAACATCTCCCCTGCGTCTCAGAGGTTTACAGTAAGCGCTGTGATGCAAATCTCCCAGGGCTCTCCCGTCCCACAAAACCTCCCAGCCAAAGACATGTTATTCTAATGGGTTAATGATCGGCTCTCAAGTTAGAGTGCCATTAAATGCAGGGCAAACTGTATCTCTTTCTGTCTAACACACACATGCACACACACACAGAGACTCAAATTACCCTGGGAAGAGTGTAGAGGGCTAATTGATGAAGATTCTTCCCTATCAAAACAGCCCACCACCATCCATAAATGCCATTCCAGTGTGTCGCGCTGTTCAAACAGTGGCCCTGTGTTAATGGTTAGGTAGAAGTATTTGCTCTGCATTAGTCGGTACCTGAGCCGGCACAATAGCGACCCTTGATGATAGAGGAAGCAGACAAAAAGAGGATGACTAAATGGGTCTGAGTGCTACAGAAAGTCTTACCGCCATTTGTCCCTCAGGAAAAGGTCAGCAAACATTTCAGCAGGTTAGACACCAATCATTCCTTGATGGCAAGATTGAGATTACTGCTTACTTTTGCTTTAATTAAGAAATAATGTATAAGATGTACTCTAATATATATAAATATTTATGGAATAAATGCCAGTTTATTTCACTCTAGACAAATATGATGCCTCTACTATGGTCTGTCACTAACTAGGGAACTTTTAAGGATATTTGGCTAAACGGAATCTTAAATGGATCAAACAAAACTGGACTGGAACATACATGAAAATGGAATGGAGTGAATTTTTTTTTTTAATCGAAGATGCAATGACCAATGATGCAATGTTGAATGTAGTAGCTAATAAAATTAAATTAACTAAATTAAATGCCATTTATTGCTCCATACAATGGAAGTCAATGGGGCCAGTTTTTTTACATTTTAAATTTAAAAGCAGAAATATGAAAATTATAATTTTATTATAGAACATACAATAATTTTTGTTAAAACTTTTGTATTATTATTATTATTATTATTATTAATAAATAATTTTTACAGCTGTTTTATGGTGTGCAGTGTTACGCTGTCATTGCTATAAAGTTGTAAAATTTTATATAAATTTATACAGAAAAAGTTATTTTTTCACATGAATATCATGCTAACACTCTATATTTACTCAATACTGTTTACATCCTGTTGCTGTACTATTGAACTGGCAAGTTCCATTTACAAATTGGCACAATTCACTTCCATTATAAGTGTCTTATAAAAACTTATAAAAATTTTTAAACAGGTTAACCACAAACAAATCCTGAATAGAGTCTAAATAAATAGGAAAATAACATGTTTAGCGCATAAAATGTAAAATCTTAACATTTTGATCATTTAAATAAAATAAGCTAATAAATAAAAATAAAATAAAAAATGTAATCAATTGAAAAAATGACAAAAAGTTTAAAAATGTTGTACAATGTGAGCTGCTAGCAGAAAAAAGAAAAAAGAAAAAAAAAATTATATATATATATATATATATGTATAACTTACACCAAAATGTTATTTTATTAATCAAATTCGTTAAGTGCCAATTGCTTCCTTCCATTAGAAAATTTAGCTTGCATCCAGGACTGGAACTATGTGTTTTATAAACTCTTTTTAAAAGTAGTTTGTATATGCCTTAATAGATTCTCAATACAATCAACATGAAGTGCTAACGAGGAACCAAATAATGCACAAATGCGTGTTGCGTCCAACTCCTAAAGCCTCATATGAGGGCACGTCTTGCCACCTTCCCTGCCTGATGTATTGATCAGGGCTGTTATGTGCAATTAGCTTTTATTAGACCTTGACACAAGCAGATATAATTGAAAATGACAGAATGGATTTACAATATTGGCAGGGTGATAATTACCCTTCTAGGGCTGCGCAAGTCCTTGGGAGGCAACAAAAAAGGAATATCTTAATGTTTCCCTGATGTGAATGGAGGAGACTTAAGAGGCTTCTAGTCGCTTCCTATCAGTTCTGAGTCATTAGCGGAGTGCTGGATCGGGTTGTTGTGAGGGTGTGAGATGAGGCTTTCGTGCACCGTCGGCTCGGGTTTTCCATTCTGCTCTGCTAGGCGAGGGGTGGGTGTACGGAGGCCTATTGCCCCGCACAGGGGTCAGGTAGAGGCGACTGGGTGGCCTGTCAGTGGAACTCATTCAGCTATGATTTAAAACAAACATGGTGGTGTTCAGCAAATTGAAAAGGATTTGGCCTGTTGAGTTTGAGGGCTTATGAATAAATAACATTTAAAAGCTTTATGTTGTTTTTATTTATATATTTTTATATTCTATTATAAATGCTTTTTTTTGCATACATATTTATTTTATTTTTGCCATTTTTTAAAAAAATAGAAAATTGAAAGAGGACAGAAAATTTTGGGGGGACATGACTGGAAATGTGAGCCCGATTCAAACCTGGATTTTCCACATGAGCACCAAAGCTCAATGTGTCAGTTCAGAATGCCTTCAAATGTGAAAATTATTAAAATATTTGCCATGTCAAATGTAACAAACAAAACATTAATTGCAGCTAAATAAATATGATTAAATAAGCTGTCTGGGTCAGTGACATAACACAAAAGTTTTTTTTTTTTTTTTAATTGTGAACTGCTAGCAAAAAGTGAACATATTATTAAAAATTGTGAAAAGTAAATATTAACAAAAATGTGAGCCCGATTTCCCATATGAACATCAAAGCACAATGTGTCAGCTCAAAAAGACTTCAAATGTAAAAATTACACACACAAAAAAAAAACATTAACAGAGCCTAAATAAATATGAAAAAATAGGTAATCCGATTTTTAGTACATAAAATCTAAAGAGAGAGGACACGTGGGGAAATGTGGAACCTGATTCGAACCCGGATTTCCCACATGAGCACCCAAGCTCAATGTGTCAGCTCAAAATGCCTTCAAATGTGTAACTAATCAAAATATTTGTAATAATTTCCACTTCCACACTTAACCTCATCCATTTACTCATCTGTTCAGCGTCATCCAATCCTCATCATCTGCTTTCGACTTTCCAAACACATGTTTTCTTATTCATAACCACAATATTGCACATTTAAGACATCTGTCAGTTCTGATTCAACTCAAGGATCAGGATCAAACCCAATGTTGTGGTTTAGAAAGTGTCCTCACATGTGCTTTGTTTTGGTTTTCGTGGCGACCGTAAACACCTGACAGAACCGCGAGTGCTATTGTTCCACGAAGCTCTTGAAAATAGAAGCATATAGGAAGCAATGAACAATGACTGTTGCTTGAACCACTAATGGATCTAGCAGCTTGTTTTCTCTCTTTTTTCTTGTCCTCTGCCAGAAAAGACGAGGAGAGAAACCGAAGAAAACATATGGGGTTTAATTAAATGCGGACAGGACGGATCCGATCGGATGGGAGCTGGGAACACACGAGCTGTGGCCGTCATGCTGCAGGGCTACAGTGCAGGAATGCTAATGCAAACACGTCAGGTAGAAACACGAAACAAACACGATAAGCGTATGACTCAGAAATGCCGTGGCACAAATCCCAGCCCTTTCCCAGGCTCCAGGCGCTGTTTACTCTCCCAACAATGCCCGACAACACTCGCTCTCATCTCGGTCGTCCCCTTTTTCTTACTCTTCATTGATGACAGCCACGGAAGGTCAACAAAACATGGTTTTCGCACAACCCAGATTCCCCACACTCGTCTCACTCATCTAACACTACACAAAACAAAGAGTTAACGCTGTCACAGCCAGGAAATATCCACTGAATCTGAGCGTCCCACGCCCTTTGGCTTTTTTTCCATCATCCCCACGTAGGTGCATTTCGACGGCTTTGAAGCAGAAGCCTGAGAACAGCTCGTTGTGTTTTACGCTTCAGATGTCAACAT
>NW_015505260.1:1878582-1911110 GCF_001515645.1 Sinocyclocheilus grahami | reverse complement strand
GTATCTCTAATATATATATATATATATATATATATATATATACATACATACATACATATACATACATATACGTTTACTACCATAACATGTAGAAATATCTACATTTTATTCAAGTCAAAAATATTTCACATGACTGACTACATATCTATTACACCAAGAAAAAAAGTCTATAAGAGTCAAACTAGGCAGCAGAATAACAAATTTTGCAAGTCACCACAATAATTTTAGTAGATATAAACATGTCTCATGGGACGTACATGAGTTGAATAGATTACTGAGCATGGCTGGCAGTCAGAGTGCAAGATCCCGGTTTCATTAGCTCCTGAAGCCCTCTCCTCCACGATTGAAACCTTGACCTCAGCCATGTTACACTTAACCATGTTTTATTCTGCTGTAAAGACCTCTGTGTTTAGTGTAGGGGTCCATCCAGCATCGTAAAACATGACTGAAGGGGGAAAAAAAGAGAGCAGTGACAGGGGTTAAGTTGACAAATCCCCCAGCTTTGAGCCTCGGCGGGCCGGTAATCTCTCTGGTAAGCAAAGAGCTCTCAGGTACCCCTTGTGTTATCAACGCACGTCCACTTATGGTAGTCAAGACGGCCTCACTCTGTTGTCTTCCCCCTTGTAGCTGGTGTGGGCCAGTGACATGAGGGTCATTCGGTCACCGCGCTAGAGTCAACAGGCCTGTTTGCCAGGCCACTTGTCCCGAGACTCTTTATCTTTTGTCGCCAAATTTAGATGGCATTGTTGCCCCTCACCTTGCATGAAATTGCTCTTTTGTGTGGAGAGGGAAAGAAAGACAGAATAATTAAGTAACTTTGAACATTTCAATCTGTCTAAAAAGATGGCTGTTTGTACAAAGGCTTAAATTAATTAATTAATTTAAATCTATATAAATAAATACATAAATATATATTTCTATCTATCCCACATTTTATATACATATTATTGATATAATATAATATAATATAATAATATAAGCATTAACATTGTTTGTACAGAGGCCTGAATTTAGAATATACACACACACATACATACATACATACATACATACATACATACATACATACATACATACATACATACATACATACATACATACATACATACATACATACATACATACATACATACATACATACATACATACATACATACATACATACATACATACATACATACATACATACATACATACATACATACATACATACATACATACATACATACATACATACATACATACATACATACATACATACATACATACATACAAACATACACATATATAGATAGATAGATAAATAGACAGACAGACAGACACACACACACACACACACACACACTATATAGTAATATCGGTAAATACCAATTTTGATATCAAATATCAATTGGACAGACAGACAGACAGACAGACAGACAGACAGACAGACTGACCGACCGACCGACACACACACACACAATATAGTGTTATCGGTAAATAGCAATTTTGATATCAAATATCAATTGGACAGACAGACAGACTGACCGACCGACCGACACACACACACACAATATAGTGTTATCGGTAAATAGCAATTTTGATATCAAATATCAATTGGACAGACAGACAGACTGACCGACCGACCGACACACACACACACAATATAGTGTTATCGGTAAATAGCAATTTTGATATCAAATATCAATTGGACAGACAGACAGACTGACCGACCGACCGACCGACACACACACACACACTATATAGTATTATCGGCAAATACCAATTTTTAAATCAAATATCAATTGGATATATAGATAGATAGATAGATAAATAGATAGATAGATAGATAGATAGATAGATAGATAGATAGATAGATAGACAGACAGACAGACAGACAGACAGACAGACAGACAGATATGGCATAAATTTGTATTTTGTTATTTTTAATAAATTTTTATAATATTAATTATTTTATATTAGCACATTATTTATAATATAATATAATATAATATAATAATAGATATGAACATTGTTTGTACAGAGGCCCAAATGTATACATTTCAATAAATAAATACATTTTGGCCTCTGTACAAACACCTATAGTATAAATCATAATATATATTTGGATTTTGTTTGCATTTCCATTGATATGCATATGTGAGTTGATGACGGCCTCTCTGTCACTACATCCAGGAAAATGTCTTATCCCACTGAGCACGCGTGTCCATCCTGATACTCACACATCCCATAAAACAAGCTCACTCTGTGTGCTAGTGTTTGGTAGAAGTAGTTCAAAGTTTGCGGCCCGGTACCTGTTGTGTTCTTTTGATCTCGCGTTTTACCACCTGTCTTATTTCCATGCAGTCATTGCTGTGGACAGCGGTTCGGACTCTCTTCTCCACCGGTTAATCATTCCTTCAGTACTATCTGTACTATCTGCTTTGGCTTATCTATCTGTGTGTCACTTTATAACTGGCTGTTATCAATCTGTCTAACTCCACGTGATCTAGGCAAACCTATCAACCTCAGAAGTTTTGAATATTGTTGAGTAGGTGAGATATGACTGCAGGTTTAGTGCAGGTCATGGTGAGGGGGATATTATACATTTAAATAAAATTAACATTTAAAATATAAAATGACGAAATCATTTTGTTTATAAAATTATTTATAATATATAAAGTAAAACAAATGACAAAACACTGTACATTTCCACTGTAGGCTAGCCTACATTTGAATCTACACAAGGCATAGCCTATCCTAATTTCTTTTTAAAAAATTGCTTTCTTTTTTCATTAATTCGACTTAAAATCCTATAGAGCATTTAAAGTGCATGTTGATGCCACAAAGCAGGCTACACTATAATTAGATAGGAAATCAATTTTAAGCGTCAACATCTTGTGTCATTTTCTCTTGCTTCCTATAACCCTCCCTGTTCAGTTATATTTTTGCAATACACACAAACACTTTGCCCTCCAGGATATCACCACATACCTCCCGGTGCTCCCGTTAACTGCGCTGCGTGTCTCGCAATGTTTGGAGCGCTGGCCTTTCTTTTTCCTTTTCTGAACGTGTTTATTACTGGCTTTATCGCCGTCTTGGGCTATTAAGACTTTATTTTATTTCTTAAACCAGGATGCAGTGATTTTTATATCGCGTGCAATGACATAAACAGCACTTTGGAGTTTTTGTTGCGCTGTTTTGTTACAGATAAGCCGGCTGACAAGCAGAGAAGTAGCGGAATGCTTTAATGGTCATTTTGTAACAATTAGAAAATTCGAAACCACAATAATGACTGTGACAGAGCGCAGCTTTATGCCAAGCAGAAATCTGCTGGTCCAAAATAGTTAAGCCGGCATAAGCTGCACTTTTTAAAATAAAGGTTCCAGTCAGGACCAAATTGATTTAGAAAACCAACTATGTACTGGAACCGACAATAATGTAACTCTTTAATATCCAAAGAACCATACACCAACTCCGCGACAAATGGTTACTGATAAGAATATTTTTTTTATTATTTGTATATTTTTACGAATATGCGTTTACAGTCGTAGAAATCAAATTTTATCTTAAGGCGTTGCGGGCTTAGCCTGTAAGTGACTGATTAACAGACCGATTGATGTATTATTATAATCGAGGAATATCATTTAAAATGAAGAGAGAACTTATGCTCGTGGAATGTTCTGTAGGTTGGTAGTTTATATATATATATATAATAAGAATGTGTGTGTGTGTGTGTGTGTGTTATTTGAGTTCTGGCCAGTATTGATCCTTTTAGTTTTAAATGGGCCTGTCTCCCTACGGTGTTGATCAAGAATAAGTTAATACCATTCCTCGTTTGATTCTCTCCTGCCCTGAAAATGAATTCAGGACAGTTGCAGGTGGAATCTTGTAATCCTACGGCTGTAAATTATGGATATAATTTATTGGATTTTTTTTTTTAGTTGCTTTTTTGCTTCTGCTGTATGAATAATAGGATCAGAGAAGTTCAACGGGAATTTATTTGGAAGAAATTTTGATATTTGTACAAATCTGTTTGGATGTTCAAATTAAAATATAGAGCAGAATTTGTTAAAAGTAAACTTCAACTTTCAGTCAAAACGACTTCAAATACAACTTTGTTGTTTTCTTCTAGCTTTGATGGCTTGCACAGCTTCTGGTCATAATTACTTTAAGAGGAGCTCACAGAGACGCGCAAAACATGTAGCATTAGTATGTCATGACGCTAAAAGCGGATCTTTATATTAGCGAGGATATCAAGTGGGTCACCTAAAGTGATCGCATCGGTATTTCGTCCACTCTCTAGTCGGCTTCTCACATTTCTCAATCTGTTTCTTTCCAGCCTGCATTTCTGTTTGTTCATGTCAAGTGTGCGTGTGGGTGCACATGTCAGTTTTTGTGTGGGTGTGTGTGTTTGTGTTTATCCAAGTGAGCGTCGACTGCTGAGGGAGCGTTTCTCTGCCTGTGGCTCTACTTTTATATGTGTCTACTTGTGTGGCAGTGTGTGTAACACCTCTTTTCTTTCTCTGTGTGAATGGATACAAGTGTTTTTTTTTTTGACGTGTGTGTGGGTTGTTTGTGGCTGAACAGCACATTAACAAACACCAGAGGTCAAAAGTTTGACATCTTCATTCACCTCACTCTGCAGGGCTTCTTCAAGCGCACGGTGCAGAACAACAAGCGCTACACATGTATAGAGAACCAGAGCTGTCAAATAGACAAGACCCAGCGGAAACGCTGCCCCTACTGTCGCTTCCAGAAGTGCCTCACTGTCGGCATGAAACTGGAGGGTAAGAAGTCTTTTTAGTTCATCTGTGCATTTCTTCCTGTAACTGAACACAGCTTTGGCTCTTTAAAGAGCAATTCTGCCATCATTTACTCACCTGAATATCGTTACAAACCCGTAGGACTTACTTTTTTTCTGTAGAACACAAAGGAACACAAGGAGATGTTTTGAAAAATGTTCACGCTGCTCTTTCCATACAATGAAAGTGAATGGGAACCACAGCTGTCGAAAAAAGTAGAAAATATGAATTGTGTACTAAGTACAGAAACAGACTGAAATATAAGTCATACTGTTTAGAGCTTGACAGCTTTTGTCCCCATTCACTTTCATTGTATGGAAATGAGCTGCGTGAACATTCTTCAAAACGTCTTTTATTTTCCACAGTAGAAAGAAAGTCAAACAGGTTTGAAATGACACAAAAGCAACTGTCCCTTTAACTACCATCTAAGAATTCTACACGCTCACCACATGATTCTTTCCTCTCAGTCTGTAGATGTACGACTGTTAATTGTTTAACTGCTGGAGGGCAGAATTTCTAGCCGTGTTGTTTTATGGCTAGCTGGCTTTGATTTGCTGCCGCATGCTACCAACAGGATACGAGGCCCTCCAGCGCCCTGTCAGACCCGTCCAAAGAGATGAGCACTCGCTAATACTCCCCACAGGCTTGTTCTGATTGTCTGTACTCCTAAGGAAAGCTGCAGGATGGAAAATGTTAACCAAAAGAGTGTTTTGAATACAAACCGCAGCAGTAAGTTTCATGCATATTTAAAACAGAATTACCACTAAAGAAAATTTTCAATATTAGTACATAAGTGAGTAATTTTGTCATAAACTGATTGCAATTGTAAGAATTTGATGTTGTTTTAATGGTTTTGTAATTTAATGATAAGAATTACAAGGTCCATTATTTTGACATAACATTGATGGCAATTAATAACCGTTGGAAATAAATGCTTCAGTTTAAATCTTTCTTTGTGTATTATCAGAAGCTTTCAGCAAACAGATTTGAGTGCAACACTCACCATAATTGAACAAGTAGCAAAACAAAACATCCATTTCAGTGTGACACATACTTCCATGTCTTCATGGAAGCTCTATATTATCAATACAGATAAGGAAAGCCTTCTGTTTTAAAGTTCTGGAAAAAACACGGGAGAGAGTGTTATGTCTTTCCAAGGAAGCCTGTAATTATCATCTTTTATATATTTGTGGCTCAGTTACAGATTAAGAGAATCCAATCTTTTTTACCTCTATAATCAGTTTCGAGTTGAGGAAGGGAAAAGGAAGCTACATAGACCAGCCCGTGCATTTATTCATTCCATTCGACTCCAACGTTATGCACAGTGGAGCATAAAATAGTTTAGATTTCATCAAACGTCTGTTATCCATATTAAGGACCTTGATGAATCTGACAATCTGGCATGGCTCTACTGTGGATATTCAAAACATGCTCCACGCTTTGCATTGCGCACTTTGTCATTTTTTGGGGCTGATATGCGTTTGCCATCTCCCAGCCACTGGCGGTGGCGGCAGCAAACTGTACCATTACTTATGCATAGGTATCATAGCTATTCATGTGTGCGCATGGAACGGCATACTTTCAGAGTAGAGCTCCGGCAGACATGACAAACTGTGTGTCAGGAGCCGACCAGGGGAGGCATTCATATGCCTGTGATAGGACAGGGATTCTCGCCCAAGCAACGCTTAATATTCCTGTATATTAAACACACATAAATCAGACAATAAGCAGCGCTCGAATCTGCCCAGACGGCCCCCGTCTACACAGACGCAGAACACACACAAACAAACAACATCTATGGACGGCCAATTCAAGTAAATTAGATCAGGCAACTGCTTTTATTACCAAGGCAGTTGCTTTCTCCAAGCCATTTGAGTAACTCACAAATTGGTTTTATAAGTCATGTACACACACAGACACAGGCTACAAACATACAGAATAGACACACAGTTTACTTGAAAAATGGGCTGTGTTTGGAATAGAATACTAGCCTACTACATACTGAATGCTAAACAATAAATACTGTATACTAGCTACTATTTAAAAAAAACGTAGAGTAAGTGAAACAGTATGCATTATTCCACAATAAACATTTCCAAAAAGTTGTATGATTAGGGTTAGGGTTAATAAATATTTGTTTTGCATTTGTATACAATTTTTAGCATACACTTTTGGCAACCCAATCAAATTACGAGTCAAGAAAATATTTGAAAAACTGCTGCTGATATTTCAGGATCATTCATCACACTAGGAATCGAAGGTCAAGTTGATCACATTGCATTGTGGGATATACAGTATGCTATTCTGTGTAGTGTGCTGTATGCAGTAATTTTATGCATACAGAAAAGTTGTAAACTGTGCATAAAGTATGCTTACTATGTATATAGTGCAAAAATAGTAGAAGTAGTAGCATGCTATCTGAAACATAGCCAGAAATGCACTGAAAGTAATTCTATGAATACAGAAAATGTGTGTACGCTTCATAATATGCATACTACAGTATATACTGCAACAGTAATATGTGTAGGATTGGTAGTATGCCATTTTAAACAAAGCCAGAAATGCACAAAATGTTATTCTCTGCTTACAGACAATTTGCATACTATGCATAGTATAAGCATATATACTATATATTGCAACAATAGTAGTATGCTATTTCAAACAGCCAGAAGCACACAAAAGGTTATTCTATGCATAGAGAAATTTTGAATACTGTGTATTCTACATACTGCAACAAGACATAGTGTTGTATTATGCCATTTCAAACATGGCCAGAAACAAAGAAAGTAATTATATGCAAACAGAAATGTTGCATAATATGCATACTATATACTGCAACAATAGGAGTAGTTTTGTAGTATGCTATTCTAAATATTAGAGGAAATGCACACACAAAGCAAATGTAGCAGGTGATTCTATGCATACAGAAAATTTAAATACTGTGCAAGTCTGCATACTATATACTACAACAGTATTACAATTAGTATGGTAATATAACATTTCAAACATAGCCAGAAACGCACAGGTCATTCTATGCATACTGAAAATGTACATACTGTGTACTTAGCATATATAATATACATTGCAACAAATGTACTAGTATGGTAGTATGCCATTTCAAGCAGACCCAGAAACACACAAAAAGTCATGCTATGCATACCGAAAATTTGCCAGAAATGCACACACAAAACTCCTTGTCTTATGCCAAAAAAATCAGTATGACATGCATGTAAATAACCTTGTTTAATTAGACGCTGTGAGAAAAAAAAATCTTATCAGAAGACAAAAAGGAAGAGGGGGATGGTGTCAGACAGAGTGTGCAAGTGTGTATGCGCATGGATGGGGGCATGCATTCATGATCTGAGTCGCAGGTCTAATTGTGTTTTCCCATAAGGGCGGACTATTAGTTTCCAGCTCATTAATTACCCTGTTGCTCAGGAATCATTAATAGTTAAACTTACCACAGTTTTTCTGATTGGATAAATTTTTAACAACCACATTAAGGCCAAAAACACCAAAAAACTAAAAAAAGTAAATAAAATAAAATTAATTAATTAATAAATCTCCCACTAAGTTGCTCAGGAATCGTTTTCGGATGTTACGAGAGCTGTCAGCGGGATCGCAGTGGTAACACTTTGCCTCCCTCTCTCGCCGGATCAATCAGATCACACATGTAGTGACAACCACACACACACAAACACTCACCGCTGTGACAAGGACCATTAAAATCACTCCCAAGGCAGCTGTCGGACCGAGGGTTTTCTTTTAATAGTTTTATTTTTTTTAAGATCTACCGTTCGTAAGATATCAGGGCCTAACGAGCGGCGGTCAAGTCGCGAACACGTCTACAAATGCCTGCTTTCTGCATATGCTGCTGTGTGTTTAACGCGCTGCTGGAACCTCCAGCCATCCACCTGCCGACAACATGGAGCATAAAAGAGAAATAATTAAGCATAAATAATTAACATGGGACCCAGCAGACGAAAGTAGAGTCTACTGCCCTGTGGCGGGGATCAGAGTTGCTTCCAGGCAATGGCGCTCTCTTCCTTTATTTGCCATAATGATGATCTCGTCCACTTGACTTCGTCTCGTTTCAGTTTAATATTGAATCATTAGCACCGTTTCTCTCTAAATTGTGTCCTCTGGCTCGATTATGCTGAGTTCGCTCTAGGTCTGGCTTTGAAAAAATGGGTCACATGGGTAGCAACACAAACTAACACCACTGAAAGTAAAATTCACCCATGAAAATGACACTGATTGCTTGTAGCAAATAAATAACCAGGCTATAAAAGTGTGTGGCCAGTTTAAAGGCTTTTCTGCTGTGGTACAGATCAATTGAAACTGTGTACCAAACTTCAAAAACTGTTTAAAGTAATGTAACGTTTTCGATGTTAAAATACTTTTGTTTTTTGTACTTTGTACTTAACAAGTAACTATAAGCAATTTGCCAGTTACTCCCTTGAAATGTATAAACACTCTGGTGCTTTGAAAACAATCTGTTTGTTTGAGAATCATGACCAGATCGACACAGCAACGGCTCAACCAATTGTTTGAGTTGGGGGCGGGGCTATCTGTTTGTTAGACCAATGACAGAACTGTCGTAAAACAGATGGCAGAATTAAAGAATTCTATCTATCTATCTATCTATCTATCAGTGGCGAGCGGTGACTTTTTTAACCGGGTATGCTGAATGATAAGACCCCATCGGCTTTTAGGACACTCAAAAGGGATCACAGATGACAAATAAGAAACACCATGGCAGGTGTCGATTTAAAAGTATGCACATTTCCTACCTTATTTGTAAATTAAATTCATCTCCAATCCTTCTTCTATCATTTCAGGTTTATCCATTGTTATTCGAATGGAAGAAAAATATAGCTGGTTTTCCAAGTAAAAACCGCCAAATAACGTTTACACGTAGTTACGTTATGATACGTTACATTCAGAGGGTGGGTAGATGGGGGGGGGGGGGTTCCCCTGGTCTATATGTCTCGCTGCGTCAGCTAAATAATATTTTTATTCCCAGTGAATAGGAGTTAAAACTCCCACCCGGGTGACACTACTCCAATAACAGACCATGCAAAATACCCCAAAATATTTAAAATATTGCAAAGTAATGTTGCAACCTTGCAAACATCAGGGAAGGACTTCAACTGTCATTGACACGAGCATACACAAAACAAAGGGAACAATATGATGTTTGCTATTATTAAAATTTTATATAGCCCACGTTAGTGTTGTCACGGTACCAAAATTTTGGTATTCGGTACCAATACCAGTGAAAATCCACAGTTCTCGGTACCAAAGCAAAACACAAAAACATGCTAATTGAAAAAAGTAAACAAATTTCACCCAAAAGTTTAGTCATAGTTCTGCTGCCACTGAAAAACATCTGTAAACTGTTGTCTGTTTTAGGGTTTGCTGGTGTGTTTCAGGATCTTCCTCAGTCTGCAGCTGTAAAAGGAATATAAAATATACTTAAGTAAAGCAATGGGCTGAGTCTGACCAAATGCAACATAAGATCATTGACACCAGCTAAAATATAACTTTTCAGTAAATAACAAACCTCAGCTTTTATAAGAAATTTAGATAAGATTACATGTATTAAGTGTATATCAAATAGATGGAAACTGTAGTATTAAAAACACTTTAAAATAAGATTTTATTTGTTAGATAACATGACCTAACAATAAACAGTAATTATTCTTCTTAGGGTTAATTTCAAAGTTCAATCTGTTAAAATTATTTAATGCACAATGAACAAGCATGAATGATCAAATGTTTGTATTAAATAACATTCACAAACATTAATGAATGTTTTAAAAATATATTGTTCACTCACTGTAAGATGTTACTAGATCTAACATTGTACAGTAAAGTCTATACAGGCGATACAGTTTGACTGTACTTTTATTTAATCCAAAATGTGTTCATATTTAATTTTAAAGGGCTTTTAAAACCTGCTAGAGATATTCAGCCAAGAATTGCAACTAACTAAAAAAAACAAAACAAACAAACAAAAAAAAAACTTTTTCTGACAGACTAAACACTGTTAACCATACATTTGTACATTCTCTAACACGCATATTTTGGTTACACAGTTCATTTAAAAGCCTCTGGTGTGTAAAAATAGTAAATAACATTATGTCCTGTTTTTTAAAGTAATAAACATTATTAGGAGCATTAAATAGTTAACAAAGAAATAATTTTGAACAAAATGAACAAAATTCATTCTAATGCTAATTATATTAGCGCTAGCCGCGCTTATGCTAATGATTAACTATGTATACGCTAATGACGAAGTTTATTTCAATCCGAAATTCAAATTAAAATATGGAATAATATTCATAACAGAAGCTCTAAATATTAAAAATGTAATTGAAACTTACCTGCTTGAACTTGATCGGGGTGTTTTGTTAGTTTGATGCGAAAACCGCGAACTTGGCAACACTGGCAGAGGCTAGTTTTCGGATAGCGCATCAAGAACCAGGTTGACCAGGTACTCGGTACCACCGGTACTTAAAAAAACCTGGTACCGTAACGTTTAAATTTTTTTAGTACTAACTTGGTACCGAAATACCGGGTCTTTTGACAACACTAGCCCACGTTTTTATAAAAAATATTTTTTAATTTACCACGTAGGCAATAACGTTGACCATAACGTATATCTTCAACATACGTTGTCTATGACCAAAAATGTAAGAAGATATGTTTTCAGTGGACTTTTAAAATTTGCTTTGCTTGAGAAAATAAAAATATACAGTTAGTGCTTTTTTCTTTTGATTTAGTCGAGTTGGTTTTGCATCAAACACAATGTGATTCTCGGCAATCGAGATCTAACAGGAACAGCACATTTTTCCGCTTGGGCGAGCGCTTCGCGGATAGCTTACCTCGCGCATGAAATCAGCCGCAGACCAGCAAAACACTGAGAACGTGCTACAATCCTGATGAGTCATAGCAATAGAGCGGAGACGAGAAAGCTGCGGAGAATCCGCTTACCTGGAAGCAACCGCAACTGATAGATTTAAAGAAAATTACTGCCGTTTGGCAAATAAATCATTTTACATAAGTATTCCTAACTCTTGCTTTAAGTTACATTTCAAATGACAAGGGATCAACTTATAATCATGTTTATATGAATTATCCCATTAACTTATTCTCTCAAATGGCCTGGGTATGCGGAGCATTCGCAGCTTATATGGACGGTACGCCACTGCTATCTATCTATCTATCTATCTATCTATCTATCTATCTATCTCTCTCTCACCAAAATGCCTATGTTAAGCCAACATTAATGATACAATTCAACTTATAATCATGTTTATATGAATTATCTTATTCTCTCATTCTCTCAAATGGCCTGGGTATGCGGAGCATTCGCAGCTTATATGGACGGTACGCCACTGCTATCTATCTATCTATCTATCTATCTATCTATCTATCTATCTATCTATCTATCTATCTATCTATCTATCTATCTATCTATCTATCTATCTATCTATCTATCTCTCTCTCACCAAAATGCCTATGTTAAGCCAACATTAAGTTTCTCTTGATACAATTGAATTTCTAGATACAAATGACAGTTAATAGTTATTTACGTTTCTTTGAATTTAAATTAATTTGAATTCTACTTCTTTAAATTTAAATTTGAATTCCAATTCTGCATCCTGTTTACTACCTAAATTCAAACTCAAATGGCATTCTCAATACAATTCCGAATGACACACAACCTGCAAGGAAACAGTCATTACTTCTGCAATTCCGTTTCGTGACACTAGTGGCGCAGAAATGACACACTTCACTATTTTAGCTTTCTTTCTAAAAAAGACAGTTCTGTTATTTCCTAATGAACTGATACCTGACTCATTTTGTGTTTTGTGATTTTATAAGCTGTGAGGGCTGATCGAATGAGAGGAGGTCGCAACAAGTTTGGCCCCATGTACAAAAGAGACCGGGCGCTCAAGCAACAGAAAAAAGCCTTGATCCGGGCCAACGGACTCAAGCTGGAGGCCATGACGCAAGCCATGCAAACCATCCCAGCAGACCTCACCATTACCTCTGCCATTCAGAACATCCATTCGGCCTCCAAGGGGCTTCCACTGAGCCACCACCATCATCACCACCACCATCACCACCACCACAGCTCCTCCAGCGCAGGCCTGCCACCTGCAGACTTTGACTGCAATCCCTTCGTCACCTCGCCGGTCAGCATGGCCATGCCGCCGCACGCCGGAGGACTCCAGGGTTACCAGGCATACGGCCACTTTCAGAGCCGCACCATCAAGTCAGAGTATCCCGACCCCTACACAAGCTCGCCGGAGTCCCTCATGGGCTACCCGTACGTAGAAGCCTACGCGGGTGGATCGCCGCCCACCTTCCCTCACCTGGTGGTGGAGCTGCTCAAGTGCGAGCCGGACGAGCCCCAGGTGCAAGCGAAGATCCTAGCTTACCTCCAGCAGGAGCAGGCCAGCCGAGGCAAGCACGAGAAGCTCAACACTTTTGGCCTCATGTGCAAGATGGCCGACCAGACACTGTTCTCCATTGTGGAATGGGCCAGGAGCAGCATCTTCTTCAGGGAACTGAAGGTATGTGACACTTTCATTGGTTTGGTGTTGGGTGGTCGAAAATGTCAAGTGATCTAAAAGCATTTTACATTGCATTGGGAATCAGCATGGATGTCTGTTGGCTTACAATTCAGTATAATTCTCTGAAAATACCAGAATGAAGGTGTTCCACAAATAGAAGAACAACTGAAGTTGCTGAAAATGTACTCGCTCTCAGGCCATCCAAGATGTAGATGAGTTTGTTTCTTCATCAGAACAGATTTGGAGAAATTCAGCATTACATCACTTGCTCATCAATGGATCCTCTGCAGTGAATGGGTGCCATCAGAATGGGAGTCCAAACAGCTGATAAAAACAGAAGTAATCCACACAAATCCAGCCCATCAGTTGACGTCTTGTGAAGCAAAAAGCTGCATGTTTGTAAGAAACAGAGAATACAATGATGAGCAAGTGATTTCTCCAAATCTGTCCTGATGAAGAAACAAATATATCTAACATCTTGGATGGCCTGAGAGTGAGTACATTTTTAGTTATTTTAACAATGGGTGGCTCTTGATTGGCTGTCAATGTTTTTATCATTCATCAACATCAAATAGTTGTAGTGTGGACTTCGCTATTCTCATAGTATTAGAACAGTTATTAAAACTATAGTTTTAATTGGCATGAACGGGCTTTTACACGTCAAGTACACTTAGAATAACAGAATAATGTGATGTTTTCATGTATTTTACCTATAAAGCATTAATGTTTTCCAGCATACTCAACACTACAGTACACTAGTTGAACTATCAATATGAATGAGACAAATGTTGCCATTTGGCTGGAAAACTAATTAGTTCATAGTTTTACATAAATAATGACAGAGTCTCAGGGCTATTTGTGAGAACTTTTTGGGATGGTCTAAAAAATACATGATGTATTTGTGTGAGTATTTCAAATGATGTATTGACACACAGTGATATATAATTGACAGTTTATTATACCAGCCGAAGAGGCCAGTCAGATGTTTATTTTTTTATTTTCGCTTGTTTTAACCTTTTTTTTCCACAATACACATCTGTCTGACAGAAATATTGATGGGACTGAGAAGACTGTGAGGGTTTTAGGAACTCGTGCATGTCTGCCTTCGTGAAAGATTTTGCTTGTGAGCATGCTGTATTTTACCTGCCTGTGACATGTTTTGATATGCCACTGAGAAATCTGACAGCACACAATTCAAATCATTAATTTTGTGCTCTGAGAGCTACAGGCACCTTATTGTTTTCCTCTCATCATTTTCAATAGCTCATGAAATGTACTAAAATTCATTTATACTGAGGATTGGCCTACAGTATATTTGAAATATATAGTGGATTCTGACGCTATTGTCATACTTATTTATTCTGGAAATACTCACTTTCGGATTATTGGAGTGAACATCCGCTTTAAATATTTTGATATCTGGATATTCAGCCAAAGTAAAGTGCCACTGACGTCTGTGACTCCATTAGCACCTCTTGGGATTTACAGCAATTGTTGATGGCTAAAAAAAATATACAAGTAGCCAATCATACATTTTTTGTTATAGAACAAGGGTCATTTTTTCTGTTTTCACACAGACAAATTAGTTTTCTTCCTTCTTTATCCACCATTTTTTAACGTTACTTCATATTTTTTCTTTACATGTTTCTTTATGACAAATTTGTATGCAAATTTTGTATTTTTTTTCCAAAACATTTTTCTGGTCAAAAATGAATTATAATTCTGTTTTCATGCCTTTGTTATAAAGGTGAATGTTACGCTCTTCCCTGTGCTCTTAGCTATAGAGCTTTATTATCCGTTCTCGTGCTCTTTAGCTCAAGCATTGTATTCCCACTTTAGCATGGATTAGCATTTGCGGATGGCTAATTGCTGTCTATATCATTTACCTTTAATTGTGTTTGCACTTCACCTTTTGCTGCGGTGGAGTAGCTTCCCCTTGATGTTATGACTACTTTTTCGCCCCGGCTAATTGTTTTAAACAATAGTTGTTAATAGAGACAAGGGCGTAGCTGTCAAATTTGACATTAGCAGTCGTAGTGTGGCGGTGAAGTTGTAATTAGCGCAGCTCTCATGTGCCCTCGCTAAATCGTACGCTACAGCGTTAACGAAAAAACCACAAACAAAAAAAAGGTAGCACTAGAAAGTCTGAACCCACTCCTGACTCTAATTAGCGAACACTTGTACGGCTTTGTTACCCACGGAGCTTTGTGATGCTGATGGAGGTTTTTCCCACATAACGTTGCGTTTTAAGCAAGCTTCATCTATCAAGAGCTCAAATAATGCAGGAACATCAAGACAAGAGCTATATATTCAGGTTTAATGGCATAGAAATGCAGTAAATGGATGCTGTGAAAAGCCTCCCCTCACATTTATTCATATTTCCTAGAATTTAGTGAGTCATACATTTCTCAGAAGGTGCTCTGGATCAACATGCTAATAATTAAAATCAACAGTTTCATTAGCGATGCTACGCTAGCAGTTTAGTATGTTTATACAGCGGCACCTGTGTAAACAACCACTGCTAGCATATGCTAGCTAACACACCTGCTCGTAGAGAGCTCATAGATGTATAGCTTGTAACCAAAAATCACCTCAGACATCAATAAATGCTTTATCTACTAGATGAGCACAAAAAAAGTCATTTGCGAATATTCTGCAAGCGAGCTAAAGACAAAACGGTGGGTAGCATATAATAAACACAGGAAATACAAGTGAATATAAGGCTTGTCTGGGAGGGTGGTGAGCCGGCTATAAATATATCTACATTTACAGCACTATTATTAGCCTCATAAGAACAAAAGAATTTCTCTCGTAATAGAGCCGGGTGCGAAACGTCTGCCAAGTGTTTAAAGATTTAGTTTCCATAAGTTAGACTTCGGTTACAGCTCTCATAAATATTTGGTCATGATGGGATCTCTAAAGAGAGCTCACTATTGTGTGCAGACACATGAAAAAAAACCAAGAGGAACATTCCGATGGCCATTTCTCACACTTGGGCGACAGTGAAGCTGTAAAATTTGGGGAAAGAGGAAGAGGTGAAAAATTTGCTTAGCTACCAACCAACCGACCACAGACATGGCATACCTGTAAAGCCTGATAGATAAAATATTAGTGCGATAGTGTAAATAATAGTACTCTTCAAAGGCACAAACTGAGCAAAAAATATTAAAGGCTGATAATTATATGCCAAAATATAAGATGAAATTTTAGTAGCTTGTAATGTAGATTTTTATAACAGTATATCAGATTACTTGCATTAAATATCAGCATCATTCTGTATATTATCTACCAATAATATGTCTTAGTAAGATGATATTTAAATGCTTTGTATAATGATCAAATCTCTGTTGTTTTTTTATGGGGATAAAACATATAAAGCACTGCGATACATCGGTGAATGAGAGATGATCTGCTTTTAACCTAAGCTGCTTCAATCCATTAACAAGTGTTATTAACAAGTGCATTACAAGTGTTAATTTTAAAATATTACAAACAATAAAAAAAATATTCTTATGTTTACTTGATAAAAATCTGTGAAGATTTCACAGAAAAAAAGACACATGAATCATGACCTGAAGGAATATGTTTTAACAATGATACTAAAAGGCCCTTTACTTGCTTAAAAAAAAACTATTGATCAGAGAGCAATCAATAGGATTTTATTTAGCTAGTTTTGATAATTTAGAGACCCTAGCAATTTGTGGATAATAATTGATACTGTAGGATTTATAGGGTTAATGAAAAAATGGCTTGTAAAATTGTCAAAATTGCTTTTGTAGTCCCCCATATTGCTAGCTAATAAAAACAATTTCATACAGAAGCTAATTTAATTATGTTGATCATTTAGAGACCTTAGACATTTTTGTCAAATATAATATACATCAGGCTTTAGGGTTAATGAACAAAATGGCTTGTAATCTATGCCAAAACTGCTATTGTAGATTTATTGTCTAGCAGATAGCTAGACAATAAAAACAATGTTGTGCAGAAGCTAATTATAACGGGAGTATTGTTGAAAATGTAGACACCATAGAAATTTGTATATCAAAAATGATACAGTAGACTTTATAGGTTTAATAAACAAAAAGGCTTAGAACGACATCAAAATAGCTATTGTAGCCTCACAGTTAGCTGACTAATAAAAACAATGTTGAATAGAAGCTAAATTATAAGTTAACTATGTTGATCATTTAGAAGCCTTAGAAATGTGTGTACTAAATATGATACAGTAGGCTTTATAGGGTTAATGAATGAAGTCGCCTGTAAAACAAAATCAGTTCTCGCAGTTTTATCCTCCCAGATTGCTTGCTAATGAAAACAATGTTGTACAGAAGCTAGCTAGTTAAAATGCTAGCTAAAATGCTTGGCGGATGCATCTTCGTGTGTTTGAAGGTGCGTGCCAGCAGCATCCCCGTCGTCTGACTGGTTTGTCATGCTAAGGGTGGGAGTCATGTTTAGCGGGTGGGGGGGAAACAGATGCAAGCTTCCCAGTGTTTGCATTGACAATATGGGCTGGTATGAGGCCCGTGTGCGTGCTTGTCCTCCCCTGGCTCTGTCGTTAGGCGCCCGGCCCATAATGTGGAGAGTGATTCACATCCATAGAGAGATCACTCTTTCATTGTGGATGGCGGGCTATTGTTTAACGGATAGGATGCGTGCACTTCGCTTTTCCTCAGCACACAATGGCATTAAAACACACCGATTCACCACAGGCTTAATCGTTCTAGTGAGGATTCCTGCGTCTTTTCTGTGCCCGGCACAATGTACTTGGGTAAACTTAATCACCGCTGATATTGTGCCACAAATGTACTGTCTTAAATTTAGTCCTCCGAGCTGATAAAAGTCATCCGTGCAAAACCTACGATACCCTGACATGTGGCGCCAATATTTATTTTTATTCTTTCACGGCTGCTCGGGGACTGTTAGCCACTTGTTTTGTTCTCTCCATCGTTTTTCTCTCTCTCTCGACAGTGAAATGAATGGCAATACCAGGCATGCCATTAAGTAAAGCAGCACTGTATTAGGGCCTTGTTCTCCAACCTGCACCCAGCCGTGAGACTCGTGCTTATTGAAAAAGCAGCTGGGAGGAAAGAGAGGACAGGAGATAGGGGATGGTCTGTGGCTGCCCATCACTCCCTATGGCACGTTCAGTGTTAGTGTCTAGATAGTCACCATTCATTCAAGCTAGTGTCTGACGATGGCACTGGGATTTTTTTTTAAGTATTTAATTATGCAGTGTATAATTATATAAACATTTACAAAATTGTGTAATATGTAATATAATACATTTATATAATTTTATAATATATATATATATATAAATTTTTTTTTTTAACTCTGAGCTTCTAAACTTCATAGTAAAACCTATTTAAATATAATTATTTTTCCAGGTATTTAATGCTTTCAGAAATTCCCATACTATGTTTAATACATAGCCTACTGTATTCTGCAAAAATAATAAGGGTAGATGACTGTTTAGTATTATTATTATTATTATTCCACAGTGGCCTCAAAAAGTTATTTGGACAATTAAGTCACACTTGACAAGACTGCATGTATGTCACTGCATTAAATGAGATGAAAAATATCAAAACAAATGGCATCTGCAAACAAATAATTTATTTATTCATTCATTTAAATTTCCTTATGTGCAATGTTTTGCATGAAAAGTGTGTTTGCACTCTTTTTCTTTAAAATAAATGCATCTTGGTTTGATTTTTTGTTAAATAATGCAATGACATTCCTGCATTTTTTTTAGTGTGACCTACACTAATGTTTAAAAGTTTGGAGTTAGTAAGTTTTTTTTTTCTTGAAAGAAATTAATACTTTTATTTAGCAAAGATGTGTTAAATTACTCAAAAAGGGACAGTAAAGACATAATTTTACAACAACAAATACTTCAAATAAATGACATTAAAGTCACACTTGACAAGACTGCATGTATGTCACTGCATTAAATGAGATGAAAAATATCAAAACAAATGGCATCTGCAAACAAATAATTTATTTATTCATTCATTTAAATTTCCTTATGTGCAATGTTTTGCATGAAAAGTGTGTTTGCACTGTTTTTCTTTCAAATAAATGCATCTTGGTTTGATTTTTTGTTAAATAATGCAATGACATTCCTGCATTTTTTTTAGTGTGACCTACACTAATGTTTAAAAGTTTGGAGTTAGTAAGTTTATTTTTTTCTTGAAAGAAATTAATACTTTTATTCAGCAAAGATGTGTTAAATTACTCAAAAAGGGACAGTAAAGACATAATTTTACAACAACAAATACTTCAAATAAATGACATTCTTTTGAACTTTCTATTCATCAGGGAATCCTGAAAAAAAATCCTGCATCACAGTTTCCATAAGAATGAGCAGCAAAACTGTTTTCAACATTGATAATAATAAGAAATGTTTTCTGAGCACCACATCAGCATATCAGGATGATTTCTGAAGGATCATGTGACACTGAAGACTGGAGTAATGATGCTGAAAATTCAGCTTTGACTCACAGGGAAAAATTACGTTTTGAAACATATTTAAATTGTAATAATATTTAACAATACTACAGTTTTTACTGTATTTTTGATCAAATAAATAACACCTTGGTGAGAATAAAAGACTTTTCAAAAACATGTAGTGCTAATATATTATGCTGTATTCATTTCAGATTGACTTTGAGAGGAATATTTTCACCCTCCATTAATATTTTTTCTGCTACGCAACACTTCCTCATTCTGTTCCGTTTGTGTTAATCCGCCAGTCTAATTTCAGAGGTTCATGTCAGAGGCTGTAATTTCCGTGGCCGTCGTATCTGCAGAAATTAATAAGGCGTTGCAGTCGTGATCTGTGAACTTGTGCACGATTTATATCACCCCCCCACCCCAGCCTCATCTCCACATATACAACCCAGACGGGCCGCAGCGTCTCCTGCCCTCCCCGTGACTCACAGACGGCCTGAGGTCAAGCCAGTGTGTGTCCTGACAAACAGCCTCGCTTGTGAGCGGAGATTTGTAACCGTGTCCCTGGTCCGCCGAATTTGAATTATTCCGCCCGAGCCTGCCGTCGCTTTACGTCGGCGTGTGGCGTGGTAGGTTATTGTCACAAGGGGAGAGGGGGGCCGAATGAGCCCCAGAAGCGGCACCAAGGGCAGGGGTGCGTGGTGAAGGACAGGGGGGGAAACAGGTGGGAGGTTAATGGCCCCTGGACCGGATCCACCAGCCGCTCATACTTGATATATGGGCTTTAGGCCTGGTGCAGGCGTAGGCTTTCAAAGATATATTATTTCATTTGAGACGCAGCATTCTGGTCCCTGCATTTGTCCACTGATAGATGATATCCACTGGCAGGGCAGCAGCCACAATTGGAGATAGAGTGTGAGTTTTCATAAGGCTTGCTCCTGTACGTATTTTCTCTCTCGCTATTCTCCCATCTCTCCGCTCTGCCTTTTTGGCAGGCTGTTTTTTTTTCTGCTATTTTAGTGATCAAACAATATCTGTTTGATCAGAAGAGATGGGCAGCAGGAGACGTCCACAAAGGCCTCTTTTCATTCATAAATAATGCACAATTGGACAAAAACTCCATGTCTGGTCATGAATTCTGGAAGAATGCTGTGTTTTGGCACATAATAAATATTGCAGCTCCGAAGTTCAAGTTTTTGCCCACTGAAGATACCAGGAAAATTAATAACACCGACGTTCAAGGTGGACGAGGAAAGATGAATGTAAACATTAATTTATACGCAGTCATGACTGATAATAAATCATTAAAAAGATTATAATTATTTCTTATAATTAATTTATTATTTAAAACTAAAAAAAAAAAATTATTACTCCTCCTTTTTATTACTTTGAAGCAAAAACAGACCTAAATGTAAAGAAAATCGCATTTGGAATTACTGATCATTTCAAACAAACAAACAAACAAACAAATAAATAAACACTACCATATTTTGGGGGTCAGTTTGGTGTCAGTAAGTTATTTAAAAAAAAAAGTAGTTATTTTTATTCAATAAGGATGCATTATGAACGAGAAGAGGATTTTTTATTTATTATTTTGAACAAAAACTGACCTGAAAGTTATGAAAGTAGCATTCAGAAATACTAATTATTTCTCAGAAATCTCAGAAAAACTGAGGGAAAAAAATACTGTTACACTTGATGATAAACTATTGTTCAAAAGTTTAGGAAGATTTATTTATTTATTTAAACGGAAATTAATACTTTTATTCAGCAAGGCTTGATAAAAAAATGACAATAAAGCATTTATAATGTTACAAAAGATTCAAATTCAAATAAATGCTGTTCTTTTTTCTGGAAATTCAGAAACTAATTACATTTAAAATATATATTAAAATACAAAACAGTTATTTTAAATGGCAGTAATATTTCATAATATTACTATTTTAACCGTATTTTTAATCAAGAGACTTCAAAATCATTATTTTTATTTTATTTTTTATGACTTAAAAATTGTGTAAAACAAAAATATTTATGTTGTGTCAAGATTTCTCGCAAATTTCTTCTAGTTTTTCTTCAAAAGTGCTCATTATAGCAGCCTAGTACCTTGTAAACAGGACTTTGTTTCCTGGAGGACTGATAAATGTGCATCCTGACTCCCTAAAGCTGCGTATAAGTCAGCCAACTAGATCGCAGCTCTTAAAACACGGCATCCACAGCTCTCTTTCACGGGGCATTGCATACAGTGCTTCCTATATGGCAGCGGAGGTCAGCTTCGCTCTTTCTTTCTCCCTGAAAAATGCGTCCTGCACCCTCAAGGCCTAACCGGGCGAAGGAAGGAAGTGCGTACACTTGTTAAAAGGAGAGATTTAGGGTCCGAACTCCCCTCAGGGCCTGTGGGAGACTCCAGGGAGGGGTTTGGAGCGGACGGAGAAGAGTCTGTTCATGCACTTGTTGCTTTGATGAGGGATAAAAGCCTGTCATGAACTTCTAGGTCCTGCCCAGGAGCTGATGGACTCGTACCGCTGCTTCCAGTCCTTCTGTTGCACTCGGAAATGGGGAAAAAAGACAGAGAAATACAGAAATATGTTTACGCCTCTTTATCTTCACAGTGGCTTCGGCATTTGTAAGCACTTTGTACTCCGGAAAGGGACAAATGTTTGATATTATCTTGTGGCGATTAAGGTAAAAGCCTTTTTTATTGGCCGCACTGGATGCTTGTTAAAACTAGGATGTAGAGTGAAGCCCCAAAACACCCCAATCAGAGTTGATGGCAGACAAACTGCTCCGAAGAGGCTGATTTAAGCTAGCAAATCAACTCAATCAACATTTTCACCCCTTATGTACTAGTCGAAAAGTAAAAACGGCTGCGCATTTGCCCCCATAACCGCAAATAGTTGCTTTATACCAAAATAGCATCTTGTACAAGAGCCTTAATATCAGCCTTGCATTTAAATGACACAATATCAGCATTCATGGGATGTTGCTTTGAAAAATGCTTTCATTTAGTAGATGGAATTACTATAAATCACCATTAAAAAAACAAACAAACAAACAAACAAACAAAAAAAAAAATATATATATATGTATATATATATATATATATATAAAACAAAATATATATGTAATTATATTTAAATATCTGAAATATTTGTAATATTTAATTATATTTATATTGTTATAGAAATTATAATATTGCTTATTTTAATATATTGTATTATTATATTACTTAATCTTAACAATCCAAGATGCTAATTATATATTCACACAAAAATATATACTCACACATTTAAAATATAAATAAACAGTGTGTAAATATTAAATATTTCTTTTACTGTATATATATATATAAATATATAACTGTAATTACTTAATCCAAACTTGCATACAAAATGCATTGATACTTAAATATTTAGAATATTTTAGTATATATTAAATGTTTGTATATATATATATATATATATATATATATATATATATATATATATACATACTCACACACTAATTATTTTCTATTACTTTTACTGTATTATACTGGCACAGAAATGTTTGCTTTTTTATGTTGAGGTTTTTTCGTGTACCTCACACTTGTAAATTACATTTGCACAGCAGCTGTAGTTTTGCACCTGTTTTCCGTAATGGGTTCGAAACAAATCCATAAAATGCAAGCGCCAACTGAAAGTGTAAAACTTTTTATGTGCACATTACAAAAGAGCATTTGTTTAATTCATCCAGATCTGCTGTTGTCCCGTCTTTCAGTGTTTAATTAACTTGTAGTAATCAGCGCAGGCATGAGGTTTCTAGTGTCCGATCTCAGTCTCCCTCTGTCAGCAGTTGTCTACGACGTCTATTTTTGCATCTTATTTACAGCTATCTATTCCAGACGTGCTGAAATGTCCCAAAGACAATAGATAAGGACCGCAGTCAGAAAGACAGGGAGCGTGCCGGCTAGGCTTACACTTATATTTAACTGGACTGTGTGAATGGATTTGCTCCTGATGAACGGCATGTGTAATTCAGCTGGAGAACGTTAGACACAGTTGCGAAGAAACGTTCACCAAGGCGTCAGAAAAAGACAAAGCCACCTGTTCATTAAACCGATTTATATCTTTTATTTCTGCCTCACAGTGTAGGTTCGACTGGCATCGTCCTGGCACTTTTAAATGTTTCCAAGCACATTACATCAATGAGCGTAACTTTCAGAATAGTTTTCGTAATTACATTCTTTCTTCATCCTGACCCCCTGACGAAGATGAAAGGAAGCTTTCACCATTTCTGAACTACGGGAAAATATTTCAAATTCGCACCAGGCCAACACTCAAGTAACTGACATGTTGACAGCAGTTTTAAAACTAGAGCGCATTGTGTTACAATGGTGCAATGCCAAAAATGGCACTATAGGGACGTAATAGTTTAGACAGTAATGTTTCTCTTAGATTGTGTGCACAGGCCTTTGAGTTCTCTCTGTACCTGTTTGTAAGAGTCAGTGAAGGAGAGTGGTCTACAGCTGCATGTGTCTGACATTTTGGCACGAGACCCATCTAGTGTTATCCAATTCACTTTTTGTTACCAGTGTGTCACTCATTACAAAGCTTCTGGCTCAAAATCAAGTCATAATAATTATTTGATTAGAAAAAAAGAATTTATATATCATGGTATTGATGAAATGTCAGATGAAAATAAGTTATATTATATATATATATATATATATATATATATATAAACTAAATACAATATACAGCCATAAAATAATAATAAATAAATAAATAATCAATGTGTGAATTATTATAGTAAATAATAATAATAATAAAATATTAAATGCATATTAATGTATTAATTATTTTAGATTGTCTAATTGTTTGAATATATAAAATACAAACACACACATATTTGCACAAATACATACTTTTTCTTACATTATTATATTATGGCAATATATATTGCATTTAGTTAAAAAAAATTATATTACGAATATTATGTGTGTATGTGTGTGTAATGCTATAAACATTAATTACAAATATAATTACATTTAAAATTACAAAAACAAAAACTGTATTTTTTAAATATATTCATATATAAATTCAATTAAATTTTATTTGTTTCTAATCCATATTATACTTGCAGATAAATAAAAAATTATTTTGAAACAATAAAATGACCTCTAGAACTATTATTTGCTATTTTTATATATTATACTCTAATATTACTTAATTCATCCTATTAGTCTGGTGAATGTATGTAAATGCATACAAAAGTTGAATATATATATATATATATATATGTGTGTGTGTGTGTGTGTGTGTGTGTGTGTGTGTGTATATATATAAATTAATAACATCTGAACACTACTTTTGTTGACTTAAAAAATCTCTCTATCATCTATCTATCTATCTATCTATAGCTAACTCTTAAATATATTTTTTACTGTATTATCACTTAATCCAAATGCATGCAAAGGTTACTCCTTAATGGCAATTAAATGCATCACTGATACATAAATATTTAGAAAAGCTACTCTAAAAAGGGTTTAAATTGAATGAAATGCCTGAATGTAAAGGTACATTGAGAGATCAGCTGTTCTTTTGGGCCTCAATAAGAGCAGATGATGCAGTTACTAATGGCAGTGCGTTAGTACTCTTACAGACGAGACCAGACAGACGCATAAAGCCACTCTGGTAGAAGACTGCATCTCCCAGCTAAATAATACAGGAGCGCTCGCCTACCTGGACCCATTTCCCAACAGAGCCAATCAAGAGTCATTTCCTGTTGTCTGTCAGCATGTCACACAAAAGCCATAAATATTGACAGCCGTCGCCAATAAAGACACCCATAAATCGAGGAATTGAGGGGGAAAATACGGCACGTGGGGAAATAAAATCAAATAAAAATACAGCGATCATTCTAAACGCGAGACACCGCATGTGAATATGTGTGCGCGCGGCGTGCAGATGGAGAAGCTTGATCGATTTGGGCTCGACGTGGCGTGCACAACTCATTGTGGATTTGGAGAGCATTATTTTCTCACTGAGTCGTGGAAAGGGGGGTTGGGGTAAAGTAGCGTGGTGTGTGGTACTTCAGAGAGCCTTCCCTCCCATGACTGCATGTATATTAGGAGTCTAATGTTCAGCTGAATAATTGATCAGGGCTGCTGTGTTTTTTTGATAATTAGTTGATAGCTTCTTAGCTTTAAGCCCTCCGATCCAATGGAAGAGACTTGTTTTTTGTACACTTTTTTTATGTGAATTGTTTGAAACAACTGCTCAGATGGAGTTGATAAATGGCCTAAGGTTTGGATAAGTTTTGTTACGTTCCCATAACCTAATTTCATCCTTCCGTTCTCTCAGGATTGTGCTGTTGCTCAAGAGACTTATTAGAGTTTTGCAAAGCATGCAGAGCGAAAAAAGGTTGCGGTTTTTATTGAATATCACTTCATTAATGAAAGGCTGCCACTTTACTGCTCGTGAATGAATGAAATTAATTAGTCTTTAATCATAGCATCGAAAAGTAACAGAAAACCCTTCAGGAAAGTACATAAGAACATATACAGTATATGCACTTTGTAGTGCTTTATAGTTAACTACAGGATAGTTTTCTAGCAGTATGTGAAGAACAGACTGTAAGAACCTGTTTCAGTTTCATTCTGAAAAGATACACAGTAAGTGTCCTTGAAGTAGAATATGACTGCTGGCAACTGAACACGGCACAGCAGGTGTGGATTTCTTCTTTTTTTTCCCTTTATTTTTTAAAATGCCAGCAATAGTATAGTCATTTATAACTCATCTGTTTCAGTACGTTTGTCTGAATTGGAATATAAAATTGTCAACTTCTGCCATCTACTATTATAAGTCATTAGAAGTTAGAAGTAGTGATAGACTGATATATAATGGCTGCTAGAATAAGTAAATAAATAATGAATTTAAAAAAACAGATTAATAAGTACCACAAAATTATTTATATTTAAATTTGTAATTTATTTAAGAAATATTTTTAAATATGTTCAAAATAATATATAAATTTTTTAAATAAAATGTAAATTTTATAATATTTTTATAATATGGATATATTAATTATATATATATCTATATATATAAGCATGTGGTTGGCCATTGAAAAACCCATATGGGTTGAGCTCTAATTAGAAGCAGCATTTATAGTCTCCTTCATCTCCGTGATGTTTGACATGTCCCACTAAACTCTGCTGAATGCCGGCGTGTGTTGTTTTTATTGTGGGATGACATGATGAGGGGCTGCTGAGGGGCTCCGATCAAACTCTGGATGTTTCACAGGTCAAGAGTCACACTCGGGAGCATGTTAATGCAGTCACCGTGGGAACTGATCAGTCTCTATTCCCCGCCTCGATCGATCAAACACCCCTCCTGCAGCCCCAGCATCAGCCAGCCACTCCACCAAGTTGCTCAGTGTCCACTTGCTAGCCTTGGACAAGTCCCAAACCTTCTCACCTGCACACTTACACATGAATTATGGGCATCTGTTTATCCCCCCTCACAGAGACACTCGGAGAAAGAATACCATGAGCTCTTCACAGATATAGCTACTACAAGGAATTCAAATGTTTTCCCAAAGATATTTTATGACATCTCAATTTACATTGCTGTCAGGCACACAGTCAAAGCCTACATAATCTATGTGTCCCATAGACACGACATCACTGGGACAAGATTATAGAATGGATAGTTTGCATTGCTGAGAGTCGGTTTCTGCATCCAGCCTTTCTTAGAATGCTGTAACACACCACACGCAACATACAGTATCTAAACATTTTGAGAACATTTTAATAATGTCACTATGAACTGACACAGTTTCGAAAACCTATTTCATATTTAAATATTTAATTTACTCTCCCTTATGTCATTCCAAGCCCATGTGATTCTTGCTTCTGTTGAACACGAAATGAGACATTTTGAAGAATCTTAGCTGCGATTTTCCATTATGAAAGCATTTTTTTGGCCATTCGCCATAAATGTGGTCCATACGGCTATTGAATTTGAAATAGATTACAATTCCTTTAAAGTCATACAATAGATTTTGTGGGAAACACATTGAAAATAAATTGTGATTCACTAAAAATCTTGCCCTCCACCTCAACTTACGAGAAACACAAGAATCATGATGTTTATTAGGAAATTTTAGGACTAAGGCACTTTTATGCCCTTTTTTGGAAATTTACGGCCCTTGATGTCGATATTCTTTGATCATATGGAAAAGAGCCGCTCTTCAAAATGTCTCCTTTTGTGTTCCTTAGAAGAAAGACAGTCATACAGGTTTGGAATGACATGAGGGTGTGTAAAGTATGATAAAATAAAACATTTTAGGTAAACTGCATCTTTAAAACACATCAGTTACTGGACTACGTTCAGCCATTTGTCCCGATTATAGATCATTAGTACACATTAGTATATATTAGTATACAATTAAACAAATTAAACTTACAAATTAAACAAATTAAACTCCTGCAACGCTCTTTCACTAGGCTCTATCCCATTTGAAGCAACATCGGACTCTAAAATAAGTCCGGAGAGAGAGTGCCAGGCAGCTCCCTCAGAGGAGCACGAGTATGAAGCAATGCAGCCACAGCGGCTGGTGGCCACCTGCTCAAAGTCCCGGCATTCTTATCAAACCCCCTGGCAGCAAGAGAGCAAGTGAACAAACAGAGGCCCTGCCATTACAAACAAGCTGGGAGATTTCCACAAGATCAGTGAAAAGTGAGGCCAAATAAACCAGGCCCTTCAGTCTCGAGCATCCAAAGCACGTCAAATCAGCTCCCACAGGACGGCTAAAGAGGAAGCCAGAATGTGACACCTCAGCACAAATTGTTAGCACTTCACTTATCTTCCATAAGTGTAACTGTACATTTATAGGTTTCCAAAAACTATTAGTGTTGATAAAGAGATGAGGGAATCGGTTGTTGGAACTAAACTTAGGCACGCAACTTTTGTTACATTTTCGCTTCGGACATGAATGATACATTAAAGGGTTACTCCACCCCAAAATGAAAATTTTGTCATTAATCACTTACCCCCACTTAGCTTTGTTCGTCTTCGGAACACAATTTATGATATTTTGGATGAAAACCGGGAGGCTTGTGACTGTCCCATTGACTGCCAAGTAAATAACACTGTCAAGTAGGCATGCAGCGATTAACCGGTTTCACAATTAACCGCGCTTTAAAATGTCACGGTTAATTAATCGTAAAGGCTCCGGTACACCGAGTGTTTCTGTTGCACAGAATGGAACAGTTGCAACTTGCGCAAAACTAAAACAAAGTTGGGAAACACATTGAAAATAAATTGTGATTCACTAAAAATCTTGCCCTCCACCTCAACTTACGAGAAACACAAGAATCATGATGTTTATTAGGAAATTTTAGGACTAAGGCACTTTTATGCCCTTTTTTGGAAATTTACGGCCCTTGATGTCGATATTCTTTGATCATATGGAAAAGAGCCGCTCTTCAAAATGTCTCCTTTTGTGTTCCTTAGAAGAAAGACAGTCATACAGGTTTGGAATGACATGAGGGTGTGTAAAGTATGATAAAATAAAACATTTTAGGTAAACTGCATCTTTAAAACACATCAGTTACTGGACTACGTTCAGCCATTTGTCCCGATTATAGATCATTAGTACACATTAGTATATATTAGTATACAATTAAACAAATTAAACTTACAAATTAAACAAATTAAACTCCTGCAACGCTCTTTCACTAGGCTCTATCCCATTTGAAGCAACATCGGACTCTAAAATAAGTCCGGAGAGAGAGTGCCAGGCAGCTCCCTCAGAGGAGCACGAGTATGAAGCAATGCAGCCACAGCGGCTGGTGGCCACCTGCTCAAAGTCCCGGCATTCTTATCAAACCCCCTGGCAGCAAGAGAGCAAGTGAACAAACAGAGGCCCTGCCATTACAAACAAGCTGGGAGATTTCCACAAGATCAGTGAAAAGTGAGGCCAAATAAACCAGGCCCTTCAGTCTCGAGCATCCAAAGCACGTCAAATCAGCTCCCACAGGACGGCTAAAGAGGAAGCCAGAATGTGACACCTCAGCACAAATTGTTAGCACTTCACTTATCTTCCATAAGTGTAACTGTACATTTATAGGTTTCCAAAAACTATTAGTGTTGATAAAGAGATGAGGGAATCGGTTGTTGGAACTAAACTTAGGCACGCAACTTTTGTTACATTTTCGCTTCGGACATGAATGATACATTAAAGGGTTACTCCACCCCAAAATGAAAATTTTGTCAGTAATCACTTACCCCCATGTCATTCCAAACCCATAAAAGCTTTGTTCGCCTTCGGAACACAATTTGATATTTTGGATGAAAACCGGGAGGCTTGTGACTGTCCCATTGACTGCCAATATAAAATAATTTTGTGAAATTAATAAATGCATAATAATCGTCATAATCGTGAAATCGTGATTATTCCTCAGACAATAATCGTACCAACAAAAACTATAATCATTGCATCCCTACTGTCAAGGTCCAGAAAAGTATGAAAGACATCGTCAAAATAGTCCATCTGCCATCAGTGGTTCAATCTGAATTTCATGAAGCGTCGAGAATACTTTTTGTACACAAAGAAAACAAAAATAACGACTTCAACAATTTGTCTCCTTCGTGTCACCGTAGCGCCATTATGGAGAGTGTCCACTGAACGTAAACTGCGTATGTTGTTCTGTGTCAGCCGCACCACACAGATACGCTGTTTTCGTTCAAATCAAAGCACCCATTGACTGCCAAGTAAATAACACTGTCAAGTAGGCATGCAGCGATTAACCGGTTTCACAATTAACCGCGCTTTAAAATGTCACGGTTAATTAATCGTAAAGGCTCCGGTACACCGAGTGTTTCTGTTGCACAGAACGGAACAGTTGCAACTTGCGCAAAACTAAAACAAAGTTACACTAGCGGTGCACCAGCTTAAAATGCTGTGCTTATCAGAGACACGGAGGATGCTACACACACTAGATTAACTATGACAGAGGAACCAAACAGCGATCCTTTATTTCCACCAGAGAAATTACTGAATAGTCGATAGTGTGGGACTTTTTTGGGTACACCAAGAATGACCAGGGTGTCATTTAAATATTCCCGTAAAAACTGCTGCTAAATAGCGAATACACGGCTTTAAACTATTTTAATGCAGGACGTGAAGGCAAGACTGATGCGAAGCTACGAGTGAAGAACCTTTTGAAGCACCTTTATTTTTAAGAGTGTATGGTGATGCGGAGAGACACAGAGGAGACAAACTGTTGAATAAAGTCGTTATTTTTGTTTTCTTTGCGTACAAAAAAGTATTCTCGTCACTTCATGAAATTCAGATTGAACCACTGATGGCAGATGGACTATTTTGACGATGTCTTTCATAGTTTTCTGGGCCTTGACAGTGTTATTTACTTGGCAGTCAATGGGACAGTCACAAGCCTCCCGGTTTTCATCCAAAATATCTTAAATTGTGTTCCGAAGACGAACGAAGCTTTTACGGGTTTGGAACGACATGGGGGTAAGTGATTAATGACAAAAATGTTCATTTTGGGGTGGAGTATCCCTTTAAAGTGTGGAGAGGTTTATTTAGTAATACTACATATTTCTTGAGTTTTGGTCATAATGCGAAATTTTGTGTGCAAAAAAAATTTCCATTGTCAATAGCATAGAGATGTATAAAGAATCGCTCACACTTTCAAACGAAGCAGCTTTCCGTTGGTTAACGCAGTGAATTCGCACAAGCTAAATCTGAATTTTTTTGCCCTGACATGAAACTCCTGATTCTTATTAGAATGACTGGATTTCGGACATAAAATTTTTCTGAGCAATGGTAAATGTGACCAGCTTTTGCGATTTGACTCTCTAAAGTTAAAACGGAAATTAAACAGAAGAAAAAAGCAGGGACCTAAGTCATATACGTATACTCATGAAAATTGACTCTTTTGGCTTGGACCAGTAAGCAACCACCCAGAACACCTTAGCAACAGCTTAAAAGCCTCTTCATGTAATGATACATTTTTTCTTATATAAACTGCTGTAAAAAAAAATCACCAACAGAAGGGAAACATCCAACATGAAATACTATTTGTCAACCTGGCAGAAAGGAAGTGCGCGTAGCAGCGTATGAACAGATGTCCACAGAAGACGACTCAAAGCTCACCGCCTGACGGCACCATTGAAGTGCACTTCAAACCTCACCTGTAGTTTCGCCGACCAGCAACGCTGATCCACATCCAAGAGGTCAGAAGATTTCAGATGGGATTTTTTTATTCTTTTTAATTTTTTTTACCCCTCGTATAATTTTTTTCTCTCTTCCTCGTATTTATGCAAATGTGACTATGGACCGCACACTCACAGCCTGCCTTTAGTTGTAAATAAATCATTCATCTCATTCTGTTCATTAATGGGCACTCAAGAAGATTCTATTAATCTGTTCATTAGGGCACTTCAAAAACAACAAAAAATACTTATTAAAAGCAGTTCCAGCTGCGTAAGCTCATTACTCGCACCTTAACAATGCTTGTGGCACTCTACCAAAACTGTGGGATAAAATTTTTTTTTTTTGCCAATTTGGATTATATTCTATTATCGCCGGTCAACCCTTTCAGGCAGTGATGAATAAATATTACTTTTGGAAATGCAACGAGACATATTTGCACATCATTTACATAAAAAAAAAAAATATATATATATATATA
>NW_015505260.1:1830065-1878336 GCF_001515645.1 Sinocyclocheilus grahami | reverse complement strand
ATATATATATATATATATATATATATATATATTGCAGGAATTTGCAATGTAATTTTTTACAAATAATCATGGTACATTGTACATGGCAACTTCCTTAATTCCGTTCAATGTGCCGTTGAGTCAGACAGGGTCTTAGGGTCTTCTTTAGGAGCAGGACTGGGGCTCAGCAATTGATTGCTACATTGATCTAGCAATGCCTGAATGACCGTAAAGGAATTAAATTGGTTTCTTGGAGGATATGCATTTTTTATCATAAGAAAAGTAAAAGCTCTGATTTTGACAATTTGGAAGCACAGCACGTGAATAAACGCAAAAATCTGAGTTTTAACTGTTGCACACTTTATATATCTGAGGGATGCAAGAAGAATGTGTGTATTGTGAGATTTCAGTGTAGGTCAACAGATTTGATGTTTAATCACTTCTTAATCAGTCAAACAAAAGCTCAGATTCCTAATTTAATGCCTCTAGACTGAAATCAATAAGCGTGTTTTTATTTGGCTGATCTCCAGGTATTTTTCCAGCACCTTACAGTACACCACCAGCTCATCTAGATAAACATTAACACCCGATTGCCATCTTATTTTTAGCTTGTCATGATTATACAGCTGAATTTACAATATGTGAGTCTGCCTGAGTTTATTCCTGTGATCCATGCTGGAAAAAAATACTAATCACATCAACTGTATGACAGTCTAAAACATTTAAAAAAGGCATATTTTGTCAGTGTTGCTGGGTGATATGTATATAATTTTAATGCACAATGTATTTCTGTTTAAGCTGTTTGTAAAAAACTAAATAAACAGTTGGTGTTGTTCTGTTTTCATGATTAATAAACCCAAAATTGTCAAAATGATAAACCCAGAATTATCAAAATAAGCCCAATTTTTTTTAAATGATAAACCCAGTTGTCGAATGATAAACAAAAATTTCCTGTAATGTAATTGATAGATATTATGTATTTAAACAATAATGCTATTTTCTTTGCAAATTGTTTGTAAAATCATTCCTTCATAAATTGGCAAAATTCAATTCAAGAATGGTTTCAATATTACTTAAAAATAGTAAAAGTAGTTTTACGAACAATTTAAATAAATGAATTCTGCGGATTTCATGAACGAGGTCCCGTAAACATAAACTTTTATACAGATTTGATAGCAATTTTTGTAAAAATTGTTCTTAACTTTTTTCCCTGTAAATTGCCAAATTTACGGAAGCAAATAGTGTTAATAGGATTTAAAAATAGCAAAAGTAGTTTTACACAAATCATTCTGCTCGTGTTTGACTAATGAGACCCAATAAATGAAAACTTTTGTACGCATTTGAGTGTCAATTGTGTAAATCACACTTTCTGTTTACATTGTTAAAAAAACATTATTTGTTAAAAAATTAACAATCATTTTTACAATTTTATACAGAAATTGTAACAGTTCGTTCTGCTTGTTTTTCATGAAAGTGGCCCAAAAAACACCAACCTTTGTAGGTATATGAGTTCAATTCAACATTACATTTAAGAAAATTACGTGTTTAAATTAAAAATAGTACAACTATTTTTATGAACGATTTACACAGAAAAACGCAAATGCTGATCACATTTGATAGCCACTGTGTATCAAACTACAAAGTCACACTACCTCCAGTGTTAAAGGACATAGCTTGCCTGTCGTAAGTGCACATCAGAGCCGAGTTACACATAGCTGTGACAGTGCAAAGGGAAGTGAGCTGACATGGAAACAGCAGTGTCAGACACACTTTAAAAGGTCAGAGATGCCTTCTCTGCCCATCTGACGTGTTTCTGGCAGCAGCCCCAGTCTGCTGTGTCTTCCCCTGTTTTGACTCATGGCACCCTCGTCCCTGTTTGATGACCCAAAAGCGCCGGGCATCAGAGGCTCATGTGGGGACAGAGCCTTTGATGAGAATGCCTGTCAAAAAATGACCAAATGACAGGTTTCTTTGTAGAATGGGCATGTCTGGCTTGCATGAATTGAAACATGAGATGTGTTAACAATGCCAAACGCGTATATTTGCTTCTTGGGCTTAAAAACCGGTCCTAGTATTTCAAACCTGAAGATTTTATGTTAGAAATCAGGCCATACAGTATTGATTGTACAGTAAAAGAGTTGATATAAGTGATCCAGTGATACCAAACAAGAAGATATTTAATTGGTTTTCTGAGGCTTTTGCTTTGCCGGATTTGGAAATCCATTCTTTCAATTGATTTTGTAGCATTTGTTATGACTATGAGAGCAGCACAAACAAGAATCACAAGCAGTCAAAACAATCCGAACCAGATATCGATGGAGTCGCCCAAGGTAGTAAGAGGCATTTCATTCACGTTATCTTTGCCTTGAGAAACCACAAGTATTATATTCACGACTCACTGTTTTCACAAGTCTTCATAATCAGTCATTTTCATTTACATTTCTGTATTTTCATGACCCTTTTTTAAACTTCTCTCGTGGGTGAATTAAGAATCAAACCCGTTTCATGTGTAGCTCTTCAACTGTCCACACAGAAACACGTAGCAGTTTGAAGAATAGTCGGACGGGGACTCATTTTCACAATTTTTCCTCATTCTCACTCTTGTGTTTAATAATTGACCAAGGGAGCCATGAGAACCCAGGAGGGTGACAATGAATGTGTTGTTGGAGCCGTTCAACTTCTGTGCGAGAGCGCTTCAATGTACGTGCTCTTAAGTGCGCTACGCTAAACACGCTACTTAATCACAAAGGATAAATGAAGCTGTATCTCTTGACAAACATATTAATTAACAGCGGGTGAAAAACAGTGACATTTGGTGAAGTTCACACGAGAACGACCTCTTGCGACCTAAAGACCAATATTGATTTCCTACCGGCTGTCCGAACTACTAACGCAGAGACACGAGTGTCGAAGGTTGAAATAACACTCAAATGACAACTTTTGTGAGTGAAAAACCAAACTCCTTATGGTTTTGAACTCCATAATGTTGCATATTTGGGATATTAACTGAAAAACAAAAATGTACAACAGAACTTGATATTATCCATCTGAGATTGATTGATCATGATAAGTTGTTTCTACACTACTGGTAACATTTTTTGAAATAATTAAGATTTTCTAATATTTTTGAAGGAAGTCTCTTATGCTCACCAAGGTTTGATTTAAATACAGTAAAAACAGTAATATTGTGAAATGTTATTACATTTTTAAACAACTGTGTTTCTATTTGAATATATATTTTAAAATGTAATTTATTTTTGTGATCAAAGCTGAATTTTCAGCATCATTACTCCAGTTTTCAATGTCACATGATCCTTCAGAAATCTAATATGATGATTTGTAGCTCAAGAAACCAAATCAATATTGAAAACAGTTGTGCTGCGTAATATTTTAGTGTTAATGTCTTTCAAAAGCTTGACGACTGGTGGTGTATATAACATGATTATTGGGGTAGAGTTTAATGAAATATGCTAAAAAGGGGCGTTCTTTCAGGATCCCCACCCAGATAATATGATGTCAATAATTATTAATTATGTGACTAGAAACAAGTTTTTAAAAAGTAAACAGGGTACATTTTTATTTGATAACTCTAAATAGGCTAAAAAATATTGATTCAGATAAGGACAATTGCTACAGGACAACACGATTTACCCAAAAAAGGAAATCACTCAAAACTGAAAAATTTTCAAAGATGATCCAGTTAATCAAGGTTCAATTCAAAACTTTAAAGCATTTCAAACATGACCACCTACTTGAAGAAGTTCAAGTTCAACACATTTGTTGGTCTCCCCCCAGGTTGACGACCAAATGAAGCTTCTCCAGAACTGTTGGAGTGAACTCCTCATCCTGGACCACGTTTTCCGGCAGGTGATACACGCCAAAGAGGGCTCCATCCTCCTGGTCACGGGGCAACAGGTGAGCGTCAGCTTCAGTCTCCTCCATTCCTCCCTGTAGATCTCATCAGGCCTTTTTGCCAGAGTGGATCAACATCCTTTAAAGTGCTATCGACTGCCCCGGCCACTCCATTAAAAATAGATTACGCTTAGGTATAAACTAATGTGGCCAGAATAATCAATTGTACACTTCTTATCAAGTGTGTGGTGAACGAATAAATAAAATGGTTGGTTAAGCATGCACGAGTCATCGCGGTGAAGAAGGGATGAGAGACACAGAGAGAGACGGACAGGGAGGGAAAACAGAAGATATGTATGATTTACCTCAGTCGTCTCTGAGGAACATCGCTGGACGGACGCCTCAGGCTCAGCTGAAGTTTTCTGCAGACGAAGACCTTTAATTCTCCAACACATGCACACCTACTTCCAGAAGATGTTTAAACTGCTTATAAATAAATATGCTTCTGTCTGCCTGTCAGTAAGGCTTGAGTTTAATTTTGAATTCTCTGTTTTCCCTCCTCCCTCTCCTGCTCAACAATGTGATCTCCAACTGTAGTGACAGCTCAAACACAGCGACTCGTGAACGGCAGAACTTTTTCAAAGAGTTCACAGCTTATCGGAGAGCTGTGTATTTTAACAGAGTGAATTACAGGCGATAAATTATATGATAGAGATACGGAGAGGTCATCTAAGGATAAGAGCACAGTTTAAGAAACATATAATGGTGACTTTTCATGGCTGGGAACACACATGCTCTAGTAAATCATACAGTGAGCGACGCAAGTTCAAATCTGGCTCCAGATGCGATTTCCACCAAGTCAACTAAAGGACTGAGAAAACCCAAATTTAACATCTTTGATGTCTCAAAAACATCTCAATAGTTTCTTCGAAACAATAATGAAATTAAATGGTGAACAAACTCGCATGCACTGGTAAATTATACAGCTATCAAAACGAGCTTGAATCCGGCTCCTGACGTGATTTTCTTAAAGGACATCTTTAAGATGTCAAAAACTTAATAAATGTAAAATGCTGAATCCCAGAACAGACCTAAACAACGTCTCACACTGATATGAAAGTTTTCAATCAAAAAATCTCAATATGAACTCAAGCATTTCTATATCTATATCTATATGCTACTTATATTAATTTTAAAGGTCCATACTTTTTTTATGTCAACAATTGTCTACTTTTAATTTTAGGAGAAACATTTGAGACAAAGTTTTTTCAGTATTCTTCAAGCATTTCTTATCAAATTCTCCCTAGATTTTCCCAACTATATGCGACCCTGGACCACAAAACCAGTCATAAGGGTCCGTTTTGAGTCAATGAGTTTTAAGCTGAATAAATAAGCTTTCCATTGATGTATTGTTTGTTAGGATAGGACAATATTTGGCCGAGATACAACTATTTGAAAATCTGGAATCTGAGGGTACAAAAAAATCTAAATATTGAGAAAATCGCTTTTAAAGTTGTCCAAATGAAGTTCTTAGCAATGCATATTACTAATCAAAAATTAAGTTTTAATATATTTACAGTAGAAAATTTACAAAATGTCTTCATGGAACATGATCTTTACTTAATATCCTAATGATTTTTGGCATAAAAGAAAAATCTATAATTTTGACCCATACAATGTATTTTTGCCTATTGGATTAGTTTGGTTAGTGTGAAAGCGGTTTTTAGCCTCCTGAGCCATGAAAGAGCAACCTCTGAGCACTAAAATCGGAGACCGTTTGTTAGATATCACATGTGGAGATCTGTGAGAGTTCACAGCGCTCACTATCTTTGATTTGTCTGGATTGCAAGTGCTCTGCTTAGCGTGCCTCTATGTTTGATTAGCGAGGTCTGGAGGAGGGTTGGGGGCGGGTGGAGAAGGGCCAGACCTTGTTTGCATATTTTGCCTAATGAACAGCTGGTGCTGAAAAAAGCCTTTGGGAAGAGAGAAGGCAAACACTCAAACAGTTCATTACGTCCTATTATTCAGTAATTCAGTGTAATATAGCATCCAACTGGCGTGTAATATATATATATATATATACTGTATATACAGTATATATATATATAGTTATAGTTTTTTATTTACATTCATTAAAATTGAGTTTCAACACTGTCAGTGACTGTCAACGATTTGTCTGGATTGCAAGTGCTCTGCTTAGCGTGCCTCTATGTTTGATTAGCGAGGTCTGGAGGAGGGTTGGGGGCGGGTGGAGGAGGGCCAGACCTTGTTTGCATATTTTGCCTAATGAACAGCTGGTGCTGAAAAAAGCCTTTGGGAAGAGAGAAGGCAAACACTCAAACAGTTCATTACGTCCTATTATTCCAGAGCAGACTACTGACAACCCGGCCACACAACACACTCGCGCATGAACACGGGCTTATGCATAACAAACAAATGCTCTGCCAGTTGTTAAAACAATATTGTGATTCAGTAATTCAGTGTAATATAACATCCAACTGGCGTGTAGTGAATATACATATATATACTGTATATACAGTATATATATATATAGTTATAGTTTTTTATTTACATTCATTAAAATTTAGTTTCAACACTGTGATGGAGAAACGTGCAGCTCTTCCTCGTTCGGTTTGATGCTGATTATCATTCAGACCTCGGCCCAGCACACTGTCCCTGCTGTGCAGAGAGAAGCCTGGGAAGGAGAGAAAGGGAGAGAGGCGTATGAAACGTAGAGCTGCCAGAACTGGTTACATGCTTACTTCAGATGCCGCTGAAAAACTCGAAAGGTGGTGCCAAGTGCCGTCTGGCTGATTTAACTTTTAAAGTAAAAGCACTCTGATTCAAGATAAATATTTGGCCGAGATACAACTATTTGAAAATCTGGAATCTGAGGGTACAAAAAAATCTAAATATTGAGAAAATCGCTTTTAAAGTTGTCCAAATGAAGTTCTTAGCAATGCATATTACTAATCAAAAATTAAGTTTTAATATATTTACAGTAGAAAATTTACAAAATGTCTTCATGGAACATGATCTTTACTTAATATCCTAATGATTTTTGGCATAAAAGAAAAATCTATAATTTTGACCCATACAATGTATTTTTGCCTATTGGATTAGTTTGGTTAGTGTGAAAGCGGTTTTTAGCCTCCTGAGCCATGAAAGAGCAACCTCTGAGCACTAAAATCGGAGACCGTTTGTTAGATATCACATGTGGAGATCTGTGAGAGTTCACAGCGCTCACTATCTTTGATTTGTCTGGATTGCAAGTGCTCTGCTTAGCGTGCCTCTATGTTTGATTAGCGAGGTCTGGAGGAGGGTTGGGGGCGGGTGGAGGAGGGCCAGACCTTGTTTGCATATTTTGCCTAATGAACAGCTGGTGCTGAAAAAAGCCTTTGGGAAGAGAGAAGGCAAACACTCAAACAGTTCATTACGTCCTATTATTCCAGAGCAGACTACTGACAACCCGGCCACACAACACACTCGCGCATGAACACGGGCTTATGCATAACAAACAAATGCTCTGCCAGTTGTTAAAACAATATTGTGATTCAGTAATTCAGTGTAATATAACATCCAACTGGCGTGTAGTGAATATACATATATATACTGTATATACAGTATATATATATATAGTTATAGTTTTTTATTTACATTCATTAAAATTTAGTTTCAACACTGTCAGTGACTGTCAACTGAACTGCCCACTGTCTCTCATCTTGTTTGAGGACGTGTCATTGTTTCTCCCTAGTGTTGGTATGGCAGCAAAGCACTGTGGGGGATCAGTCCTGAAGTTCTGTGACACATGACACTACATGGGCGGCTTTCCAATATGTCACAGACCTACATCTCCCCCTCCACCCCTTCTTTTGCTGTATCTGTCTGTCTGCCTCTCACACTGAAGGTCCTGGGCCTTTAGAAGAATCTAAATCATCATAATCATATTCATACAGGGCATAGAATTTTGTCAAGATCAAGCATTCACTGATATTTATAGTGTCAGAATAAATTAGGGAATATTGCAACAAACGGTTTGCCAGGTTTTGTTCAGTTGTGTCAACCCTCATTATGGAACAAAAATGTTACAAATCACATATTTTACTGACAATTTTTTAGGATTTTTTGTGAGTTTTGTCACCTGAATTTTCAGTAGTGTATACTTTTTCAATACTTGTATTGATATAAATATGCATAATTTTCAAAAATGTATTTATATTAGTAGTAATGTTTGTTTAATATATTCAGTATTGTGCATTATTATTTGTATTGTTTTTAAGAGTAATCCTTTTACTTTATCTGGTTACTAATGCTTGGGGCACATGGTCAGTTGGTCAAATCCCTGTTAATTGACAACTTCAGCAGCTTCATATTGGCCTCGAAGAGATCCACGAATACAGCTGGTGAGAAATGAGCAATTCTCCAGCCAGGACTTAAAAAAATTCCACTCATCATATTTACACAATAAATAAATTCCAAACCACCCGCGTTTTTAATTGCAAATCCAGCTCAGAGGGAGCTCTCCTTACGCTTAGGAGGCCCATAGTCTACCTTCTTCCAGAAACCCTGGCGCAGTCAATTATGGTAATGAATTGTCAATAAATATAAAAATTTAATATAGCCTGCTTACAGTGAGTGGCAGCTAAGGACTTGCCTCCAAGACAAATTTGCTGCGGCTGCAGATATTAAGTGCACCTGAAAGAGGAGGAGAGGGCCACGGGGGTCCCGCGCAGGGTTCGGCCCGGTAGCCTGGGGAACCTCCAGGGGCCCCCACTCACTCGCGCCTCTCCATCCCCCACCGCCCTCGTCTGGCGTGGGGCGCTGAGGTCCGAGCACCAGGGATGGAGAAACGTGCAGCTCTTCCCCGTTCGGTTTGATGCTGATTATCATTCAGACCTCGGCCCAGCACACTGTCCCTGCTGTGCAGAGAGAAGCCTGGGAAGGAGAGAAAGGGAGAGAGGCGTATGAAACGTAGAGCTGCCAGAACTGGTTACATGCTTACTTCAGATGCCGCTGAAAAACTCGAAAGGTGGTGCCAAGTGCCGTCTGGCTGATTTAACTTTTAAAGTAAAAGCACTCTGATTCAAGATAAAGAATTTTCGATGAACAAGACCTAAACTTTTCCTAAAGCATTCCCAACAACTCTTTTTGTTATAAAATATGCAGCTCTAAACAAATATATAAAATAAAATATATAAAATATCCAGCTCTAAACAAATATGAGCACATCTTCTCGAAATAAACTTTTTAACAATGATAGCATTTCTGTTTGCAAGAAATTAATTGAAAAGTTCCAAACTATACAATAATTACTTCAGATTGGCTCAACCAATGGACCAACAAATGGAAGACGTAAAGAGTGTTCCGAAAACTTGTTGGAAAACAATCTTTCTTTCAATCTTCAAATTATTTTTGAAATTCCACTTATAGTAGTACCTCTCTATACCCGAGATGTTTCAAACCTTCAGAGATTTGGCATGTTGCTTGTGGTAATACCTTTGTTTGTGTGTGTGTGTGTGTGTGTGTCTGAACACTCTCGCCTTTCTCTTCAGGTGGATTACGCCCTAATTGCCTCCCAAGCCGGTGCCACACTCAACAACCTCCTTAGTCACGCGCAGGAGCTGGTGAGCAAACTACGATCCCTCCAGCTGGACCAGAGGGAGTTTGTCTGCCTCAAGTTCCTGGTGCTGTTCAGCTTGGGTGAGTACAGAGAAAGGGGTGGAGGGTGGAGAGAAGCGGGCTACAGCCTCTGTGCATTATCCAAATCTCACTTGCTTGCTCCCAAGGTTCTTGAGGGACCTTGAGATAAGCCACAAGACCGCATTCACTTCCCCCTGTATGATAAGACCATCATTATGAATGCCACCGTCTCTCCTTTACCAGTGATGGAAGAATAGTTCAGTCAGCCCCAAACTGTTATTCTCAGAAAACGGTGTAGATCTCATTAACTCTAGAATTCATTTCGTCACTCTTCATACAGTACGTCACTAGTAATGTTTTCATCATAAATCTGCATATTGCAGAAACAATCTATGAACAAAGCCACATTTCAGTGTGTTCAAAAGACCAAATCATTTTTTTCTGGGGAAAATTTCAGCAAAATGTAAACGGAAGTCGAAGCCACTGTTGCGTTCTTTAAATAAATGTAATAACTGTGGTTTAAAGAGTGCAGTAAAAAACAGTTCCAGTTTTTTTGGGAATTTCCACATTTCCAAAATTCTATTCAAATTTCCAAAATTCAAGTTCCTGACATCCTCTTCAACCTGCCATTTCCTATTCCCTGAGTGAATTAGTCAGTCATGTGACTTTTTCGACCATTTTTTTTCTTTCAGTTAATTTATGCGGAAAATATGTTTCCAGCCAAATAAAGTCAAAAATGTACTCACCATTTTTTATGTGCATTTTGGAAATTTTATGTGAATCTTGGTATTTCCATCCAGCAATTTTTATGAAGTATCCCAAAATTTGCATTAAATATGTGAATAAAAACCTGGCTAATGACTGTTTACAAGACACACACTAATCAATAATCAATCTTGACCTGCCATGTTTGAATTATGACAGAATAAACATTTTTGGGTGCATCAATTATTATTATTTATTAAATCAAATAAATAATAATAGTAAAAGTAAAAATGAATGCAATATTAAAACAGAATTCATTGGAATACTGCATTTAAGTGCTATTTAAGCTACACAAATTCTTGACAAAAAAACTTGGAAATTTGCAAAACCAAGGTTGCATTTTCACTCTGTTGGAGCTAAGAAAATCAAGAGGTCATTTGTTCCTGGAGATTTGCGTGCCAAGTGCATCCAGTTTTGCTTTTAGCCATCAGTAACCTTCAGTGCTTCTCTTCTGTTAGCCTGCTAGCTTTACATTGAAATGTTGGGAGGATCCATGACTTACAGGTCAAGGCAGCTCTTACAGCCAATTCACAAAAGCTGCAGGTCTCCACCATGAAAGACCAGCATCAAAAAACAGGACTGGGCGTCTGTTTGGCCCCATAAGAACATGGAATATTAATGCCAACCATCCACGTCTGCATCATCATATCAGTCACGATTGTTCCGTCCTGTGGTTCCGGAAAAGAGAATATGATGTGTAGGGGACATTAAGGTGCTTTGATCTTATCAGTTCCGTTTGCTGTGTCCCTGAACTACCAGAAACTACGGAGCAGGACCGAAGCCTTATTGTCCAGCTCCCCAACTGCACCTTGAGAAGGTTCCTCACATCTTACCTAGACCAAAGACTAGTGCTGAAAACACATGAAACTCCAGACCTCTCAACGTTGCTATGTTTATGTTGATCGGGTTTTGCGTAGCGGAGGTTTTTTGGTTGCAGTTTGTGGGGAATCTAGAGTGTTGGTGTAAATAATTTGGCGGAAACATCATCCATAATAAAACTCTCACCTGAGGGGAGTGTATCGCCCCAGGCACTGCTCCGTTCTAGCAGCTCGCTCCACCCATGCTGTGTGCCAGGCCCAGAGAGACTAAGAGAACTAAGCCTAGAGATCAAAGATGGCTCCGATTAATAGTATCCTGTGGGTGAGGGGTGGCGGGGACTCTGTGTTACTGCGCTGATAAAGTTACTTTCAAATGTTTGCGCCATTAAACCAGACATTTTATGATCCAAAAAACAAAGTCAAACGAAAACCAAGCAAAATTTCACAGACCAAAAAGGTCCACTTTTTATTGTCAATAGTGTAGCAATGTATGAAGCTCAGTCACTTTTCAACCAAGCATCTTTTGTGTTGGTCAATGCAGAAAATTCACATGATCAACACATGATCATCTGTTGTGAAATCTGCTTTGGGAAATCTTTCACCCTAACAAGAAATTCCCAATTGCATGGATTGCTATTCAGATGACTGTATTTTGACCAATGAAAAAAATGAACCAAACAACAGTAAATGTAAATCAACAAAATTCTGCTAATTTCATCAAGATTGCTTTGCCATGTCAGTTATACAAATATGAGATATTATTGCATTTTTTGTTGTTGTTGAAAATTTAACTTAACATTTAATGGAAAAAATCAAGAAAATGCATAACAATAAAATGTTTAACAGAATGTAATTTTTAAAATAATTTCAAAAATAAATATTTTTGCATTTAAAAAAATTTACATTTAAAATTATAAATCATGTATTTAAATGTATAAATATAAATATGTATAATCTTTTGTGTTGGGACAATTGTGGCAGCTGTTGTCATAATACAATTTCATACCAAACATCCTTTATGAAGCTTTTATTTTTTTAATGAATCCTAAAACGGAATCAGTTATCAGGTAAATGTGCTGGTAAACCCAAGGCCACACACACAAGGTCAACATTTGGAGGCCGTCTGGCCTCCATGACATCAAAACATTAAATCCAGTGTATCAGCCCTCTTACACTCATTAAACGTAGTGTCTCTGTACTGCATTTACAAATGAAGCCTGTTAACAGAAATCAAAATCACATTTACCCACACCATTCCACTCCCTACCGCTTTAAGTTAGTGTCTGTTCACTCTCAACACAGCCAAACCATTGCAATTTGTCACTGTCTGGGGAGCCCAGGGGGGCTCTTTGTAAAGCTAAGTGTCAATAAAGAGGAGGAGAGACATGAGTTGACCCGGGAGCAGTCACTTGTCTCCTCGATCCCTCCGACTTGTCGAGAGGACCGATGGCAGTCAGCCGATCACTTCTCACACTTTTCCGCCAGCCAAAGCATCTCTATCTTTCCCACTGTCAGCCTCAGTGTGTTGAATAGGTGCTTGGGCTCTAGCAGGAGCTGAAGGCTTTATCAATGGTTAAATAATTACGACCAAGACATTGATTTTCTCAAGAGCAGGAAAGGCACTGAAGGGTGAAGAATGTTTTTGTGGAGTTTAAAGGGGGTAGAGAGGATCGTACAGGCCACTTTTTCAGGTCACAAATGCCAACATTTCAGTTGGAGCTGCCTCTGTGTTTGTCTTGACCCTCCATTAACACCTCAAGAACATCTTGAGACACGTTTTACTAAATGTTTTGAGCTAGAAATGCCATGCTAAAATGGAGGTAGCTGCTGAAACATGGTGAGACATTGATGCAGTGACCAAAAAACAACTCATGAACGGCAGTCAACCAGGGTTGTAGGAACAATTTTAGGTCAAAAAGAGAGAAAGGTCACCAAAAAAATAAATTTCTGTCTTCATTTACTCACCTTCATATCCATACAATAAAACTCATTGGCTTTCATTCTATGGGCCGTTGAAACATTCCTCAAAGTATTCTCTTTTGTAGTCATATGCTGCGTCCCAATTCGCCTACTTATACTATGCCCTAAAAGTATGTACTCTTTTTGTGAAGAAAAAGTACATACTTTTGAGTATGTAGAAGAATAGTAGGCAAGCTTTGGGACATACTACTTCGTCATAACTGCGTCTTTATCGGACGCTCTGTTGCTTAGTTACGTGCATTCTGTCACTGTTTAAACTGCCCTGTCAATCATCTTATCACAGTTAACATCATCCACATTTAGTTTAATTTGAATTCCTACCGTATTGGAGAGAAATTAAGAGGTACGTTGATCTGCCAGTCGCGGGTCTATCATGCCAAGAACTCTGCTCATGCGTTTGCATAATGATGCATTTAAAAGTTAATGACCAAAAGTATCATTATAAAAGTTCACAGTGTTGCTGCAGATGAAATATAACATGGATAACATTACATTTATATTTTTTCATCAGGTTAGACATTGATTATTTATCACTCAAATCCGTTTATCTACCTGTCCGTTGGTCGCGTATATCTGCCATGTTTGTAGTTTTTTAACACTTTTAATGTAGTTCTAATTGAATCCTCGTCCACCGCGCAATGTGTTGTGGGCAATATTAGCCGTTAGAGTGTGCATCGATCTGCACTTACAATTCTAACCGGAAGTAGTAGACCATCTGGGAATCTTTGGCATACTGTTTTAAACATACTATGATTTGGGACATACTAATTCTATTTTCGAATACTATTTAGGATGGATCGTATGCGAATTGGGACGCAGCAATAGAATAAAGAAAAACTGTTTTTAAAGAATATGAGGGTGATTTAGGGTGAATTATAGGTGATGGTGGGGAATGAACAGTATTAATCTTTGCAGTGTTATTTTCTTTTCAGTCATTCTTCAGTTTGTTTCTTTTTTTAAATAACTCCTTTAAATTTAGTCAATATTTCATCCTGTCATAATTCATTTCAGTCAGTTATTCTGACTTTTATGCAGTCACCATGCACCATTGCATAGCAATTTTTGTCAAACTTTTTTGGACAAAATCTATTCATTTCAATTGGAATCCATGCAATCAGGAATTTTTCCCAATGCAGATTTTAAAAGTGACTTCTGTGCTTTGTCCATATCGACATTATTGAGAATGGACCTTTTTTACCATGAATTTTGCTAATGTGATTGCTCCTTAAAATGCCAGAGAGTGGACAAAATAGGATTCGTTGACGAGAAATTACACCAAATATTCAAAAACTTTATATATTAAACAAATTGAACCAAAATATGCAAACTGTCCTTGTCATATTTTCATCAGCTATTTTTTAATTAAAATGATCGACATAATTCGCATTTTCGACACCACTTCGTTATCATCAAAATGTAGAGGACACAGGTATAACGGCATCAACACTTGACTACGAGATGGGATGCATATCAAGTCCCCGAGGCTTGGCTGTGGGGTCTCTTCCAAACACCTCTGAACAGCACACCATACAGTCACGGCACGCAGTCATTCCCCTTTACTCTTGCTTTAAAGAAGCAAAAAAGGCTGTTCCCACATAGGTAAGCTCTAATTAAGCCTGCCCGTCTTGTTTCCTTGATCTAAATCAATATGTCTACCCTTGTGCAAAGAGAGAGGAGATCAGTAATGCATGTGCAAAGGCTCATAACAGGTGCAAATATTCATTTCCTGAAACAGACCAAATAATTTGGAAGTCAGTTGGGATTGATTAACATTCGAGGGCTGGGACGGTTCAATATTTACACCTTGGAGACCTCTGGCCGGGGCCAAATAATGGTGCATAAAACTGCAGCTATGTCTTAATTAAATGCAAGATAATAGGGGTAGGTTTTTCTTGTGAGCCAAGCAGTTTGGCACTGACGGGTTGTAAGTCATGTGGAAGATGTGAGGCCCGGCTCTAATCAATACACATATAAAGCAAGCGCATGTGTGTGCTGACACACTTTGAAAACACATTGACGCGGCGATGCACATGTACAAATTTATTTTCAGCGATTTGTGACAATGTGCAGCAGCTCTTCCCCGCTTTGAGCGTTCACTTATCACAGTCGCTTGTTGTTGTCACCAAACATGCTCATTTAGACTCAAAGGTGCAAAACCTTCCAATCAGTCCTGAGTTCTCTGATATTTTACAAATCTGATGAAGAGGAGGAAGTGGGCCCGTGCAATGACCCTAATATTTAAGGGTTATTTCTTTTGCCCACTGTCCTTTCATTCCACACGACAGAAATCAAAACCCTCACTTCTGGCGCTTCGGCGAGAGGCTCTCTTTGAAACGGCAGCCTCATTAGGAGCCTTAAGAGGCTTTCAGACTTTATCAAGCTTTAAAAGCCGCTGATATCTGTGGACGACGCAATGCAGCAGCGGGTTCGTGCTTTTAAAGGGGAGTGAAAGGATGGCACTTTACCTTTAGCCCCACTAGCTTTTGTCATGCATTCAGTCAGTTCGCCAAATTCCGGCCATTCCGCTCTGATTTCAACACTTTGCTTGTGTGTCACGGCTGCAATTTTCTTTTATCTTTGCTTTTTGTTCTTTATCTGTTACTACACATTACTTTATGATTAGCTTTAAATTGCAAACAACTTTAGCCAATCGTTAGCCATTAGCGATGTTATCTGAATGTCTACAAATGCTTCAGATAAGTAACGTGTGGATTTACTCTTGATAAAGGCAAGATGAACTCAGTTTATTACTCTTGACAGAAGTCTTGTGTTGTGATTTTAGCGTTACACTTGAATCTCAATTCTAGTATCTAATTTCGACCCAAATTACAAATCACCGTTATTGAAATATTATAAGGCCCAGACGTTTTATTCTGCTGAATGGATTTAAGTATGGTAAAAAGTGGTGAATAGTACTAAAAGTACAACATTGTAGTGTTGTAGTGCTTATATTAAACATACAAAAATAAAAACAAAAATTCTGAGTTTTGACAATAAATGTTTGGAGAAAAATCTTATTATAGCCAAATGTGTTTTTTTTATTAATATTTTGGATTATTTTTACATTTTAATGTAAATTTTAGTATGCTTCAGTAATTGTTATGTGCTTTTGTCATTTGTATAAATATTTCAGTTTAGCTTTAATTTACATCTTCCTGAGTGTGAGTTAGTCATCTTCAACTTATTTTATGTCAGATAGTTGCCAAGGCAACAATTCAAATTTCCATTGAATTTGTAATAAAAATGTACTTTCTTCACATTTACATCATATTTATGTTTTATTTTCTATTTAAATGAACAAAATCGATTTTTAATCATTTTAGCTAGCAATAACAACACAATAACAAGCATAATCATATTATCATATTAAGCATTTTCCAATTGCAATTCCATGTTCCAGACTCCATGTGAGTCTGGACATTATCAGCAAAACCTCACAGAATCCAGAACAAGATTGCATCTGGCACTAAAAAACCCATCTCAGGTGAACCGCGTATCCGTGAACTGTTTGTAAAAGTTTTCCCCACTTTCAGAAAGAGCAGACCAGCTGGATTTTCCTTCGACAAAAGCTCTGGATGAAGTGATTGAGAATACACTGAGCTATAGGTACTTGTTTTCCTTCTCTGTCTCACAACTCTTGCCTCTGTCCCGTCGGAATCCTCTCTTCCTCTGCCTCTGCCAAAGCCTTATTACAAGCTGTCAGTTTATTGTAAAACATTAGGAAAGCAGAGGGACACTTGCTGTAACTGTCTTATCGATCTGGGGGATAGATTCTGTGATTTAACGCCCAAGCCTCCCATATTTCCACATTTTCAGCCTCCTATTAAAGCCTGTGCTTTCCTTTAGCTATTGATGTATCAACATTAACTGTTACAAGCAACTACAGAAAATCAATGACCAACTTTTATTACCGGCTGCATAACACGCTAGCTGGCTAACGCTCCAGTACTTAGCAGGCAGGCCGGGCCTGAAACATGCCCCGCTCATGTCAGGTGTTTCCTAAGTGATATCTGCACTGGAAATATCAATCATGCGAACTACGGCTTCTTTCTGCCTGTTTGTGCAGATTCTTGACTCAGAACTCAGCGCTTGGGTGCCATTTTTATGATACCTGGCCTGCGATGCTACAAGATTCAGCACTAACAACAACTATCAATATCTGTAATGTTCCGGATTTTCCATTCGATTTCATAGCCACACCTTTAGCGATCATTCGTAGCTTTAACTAGCAATACACATATTCATTTCAAAGTATAATGAGCTTGCTCACTATAAAATAATAATAGCTCACCGTTTCTGTCTATCACGTGAATCGAAAGGGATGCATTTGAAAAGGAACGGCGTGGCAAAAACAGATCTCCCTTAAAGATTTATGAGACCTGCGGTACTGCCGGGACAAACATATACAGGCTTTGTTTTTCCGATCAATGGGCTGAAGTTCATTATTCACTCTCACTGCAGCCGTTCTTTGCGTTTTTGTGCATTGTAAAGGGGCCTTGTTGTTGTTGCCTGTGCATATCTGAGTTTTTTTTTTCCCTGTTTCTTATTTCTTACACGAGTTGAGGCCTCACAAGCTCGTCTATGGATGCAATGCTACCTTATTCCGTGCCAATTAAATTCTGCAATTTCTCAGGGCCTGCGAAGAGAGCCCACTAGCCTGGGACCTTCAAACCGGCCGGGGAGCCGCGAGCCGCCGTGGCTGATAGGATGTGTCTATTGATCAGGGAGCCGCCAGCAAGTCTTATTTAAACATTGCACACAAACACAGATAAGGGCGTTACACAAGCTCCAACATAAACTCCCCCTGTCATTTCTCAATCGATTTCATAGAAAGAGATCTATAAAAGTGACCCAGTCACAGCAGACAGAAAACACTCAGCCCCCATGAGCACTCGGGTCAAACATACAAAACACAGCTGAGCAGACGTGCCCCTTTAAAATAGTACTGTCTCAATGGTTTGTAAACAGTTTGTGTATAAATAAATATTTTCTATTTCTATATTCTATTTTTTTTATATTTCTATCATTTTGAGTTTTCACTGCAAGTATTGTCAATAGCATAAAATTAAAAAAAGGGGGGGGGGGGAAACAATACAAAAACAATGGTGTGGTAACACTTTACAGTACTGTAAAATATATAATAGAAAATGTAAATATGTATATTAATAATAAAAATATAAATAAAGGTATTCATAATACTGTACAATATACATTGAATTATATATTTTGTAATAGTTTACAAGCAGTGTTGGGGTAATGCACTAAAGGTAATCTGAGTAACGTAATCAGATTACTTTTTCAATTAACTAGAAAAGTTATGCATTACTTTTAAATTTACAGTGAAATATCTGAGCTACTTTTTCAAATAAGTAACGCAAGTTAATTTGTTTTCCCATTTATTCACTGACAGCTCTCCTGTCCCCGTGTTGAGAGAAATTAGGACTAAGTGCAAAGGCAGAGGCACTTCCTTCAGCCTGAGGCTTATCCGTTTCACTTTTGGTATGAAAAGGCCTTTACAGTTACCAAAAATAAACTTTAGTTTTTTGTTATTAAAAAATCAAATAAGCCCAGTTCAAGTAACGTAATGCATTACTTTCCATAAAAAAGTAACTAAGTAACTCAGTTACTTTTTATGGAGTAATGCAATATTGTAATGGATTACTTTTAAAAGTAACTTCCCCCAACACTGGTTACAAACTTAATATACAGTCAATTATTATCGATATAATGAATTATATATATATATATATATATATATATAAAATGTATTATTATTATTATTAGTAGTAGTAGTATTATTATATAAAATATTCAAGTTTATTTGTATATCACTATCCACAGTACATATCAATCAATAAATATATATATCAATAAATCAAAGTATATAATGCCAATATAATTTTATAATGTATATATATATATATATATATATATATATATATATATATTAGACTGCAGAATACCACAACTGACCAATTATAACCATGTAATTAGAATCATTAAGTATAATGTATAAAAACTATGATTACAATAATTCATGAGAACAATGGATAATACAGTACTTCATTCCATGTGAAAGCTAAGTCCACCAAGTAAATTGACTTTTATATTAAAACTGAAAGTATTCTAAATATATAAAATCGTTCTCACAGATATGTCTTTTAAAGTTGTGACTTAACAGATGGCTTTGGCTTGGTGAACGTAATGTTTGTATCTGTCAAAATCAGAATCACAAAGACATTCATGTGTCCAGTGATCATCCGCAGGGCACCAGAGAGCAGCTAAGCCCTAAAACCGTCCCCTGTAACCGAAGCCCGCCGTTAAACGTGATGGCACAAATGAGCCGACAGGTGCTGCGACCATGTCTCTTGTTCTCCTTTTCATCCACCTCTCCTTCCTCCCCCCATCATTGTATTTAAAGCAACAAAGCTGAGGAATGCCTGCCCCGCCTTCCGATTGGAAAAAATGCCCCATCATCAGTCTTCCTGTAATTTAAACTGGGGCTGGGGCTGGACGGGTGTCACACTACAGGGACAAATATAGAAATGAGAATTCATCTAAACATTGTCTCACTTGGGGGAGAACGTTTAACAAGAATGGCAGTAGAGGCGTGAGGTCACTAAGAGACGCGGGCAAGGGCCGTATGTTTTCTGTCAACAGAGGGAATGCTGGGAAGAGTGGCCGAGTAGGGTGTTGTCTATTCTGGGTGTTTTCCATGCTTGGAGACGTCTTGTCGTCGAACTATTATGTTTCTGGAGGGTTGCCATTTTTATGACAATATGGACGATTCGATTGAGGACAGGAAATGATGGAGAGGAGGAGGGGCTTAACGTGTTAGAGCATGTTTAGGGTGATAGTTACCTTCAAATGTTTGCACCATTCATCTAGATGTGCTATTCTTCACGTTCAACCTAAAAATGTCATTTGTGTGAAAGAAAAAAAGAGACTGTAAAATAACTAGGTTATGTTAATACAGGCTATTGTGCAACTTAAGGCATTGCTGAGAATGCAACACACATTAAACATTTTATGTATATGTAGCAAATATTTTGGTCTGAAAAAAGTTTTTTTTCTCTCATATAGGAACTATGTAATTCATCGCCCAGCAGTTATCTGAATAATTTGGGAATTAAAAATGTGCTTCATTTTATGTATTTAATCTCTGAGTGCTTCACATCATGATATTTTACTCCTTTTATCCTTCTTGCCAGTAGTTAAGTTAAAGCTCCACAAATTAGCTTAGCTTTGACAGGAAGCAAACATGTCATGTAACATTACCCTCGAGGTAAAGGAGAGTGCAGCTTCTAAGCAGAATGAATTAAACCACAATTTACACCCACATCTATTAAAAAAATAGAAGCAGCTTTAGTGAGATTATGATGGTCAATCATGAATATTAAAAAAATTATAATTTGAAAAAGTGGCCAAATAAAAGGAGGAAAAATCATGTTATGGGTTAACTGTCCTTCACTCAAGAAATATACATCCCCAGGCACTGTGTTGAATTATTAATTCAAATTTGTCAAAAGAGGGGGTAGAGGGGGAAAAAAAGAGAGATATTGATGGAGGCTTGTCTTTAATGACCTCATTAGGTGTGTGGTTTCCACTATGGACTGCAGGTAGAGTTTTTGGGGATACTTGATCCCTGAATGATTTTCTGTCACTTTATTATAAACAAGAAGAGCTCAACGTGCCTCCCCATTTCTGCACATGCAATCAACTGGCACGAAAACGTTTTGAATGCAAATATAAAGAAGCTCAGAGGCGATCGTGATAAGATAAAGATGGACAGGAAGGAGTCGAGAGAGTCTCAGAGGCTTGTCTGGCGGTTCAGAAATGATCCGCCTCTCAAAATGATGGTTTTCCAGACACTTAGACAGACAGACGGACGGGCGGACGGACAGACAGACAGATAGGCAGACAGACAGACATAGACGGAAGACAGATAGATATAGACGGAAGACAGACAGACAGACAGACAGATAGATAGACGGAAGATAGATAGATAGACAGACAGACAGACAGATAGAAGAATGACAGACAGACATATAGATAGATAGATAGATAGATAGATAGATAGATAGATAGATAGATAGATAGATAGATAGATAGATAGTTAGAAGAATGACAGACAGACAGACAGACAGATAGATAGACGGAAGATAGATAGATAGACAGACAGACAGACAGATAGAAGAATGACAGACAGACATATAGATAGATAGATAGATAGATAGATAGATAGATAGATAGATAGATAGATAGATAGATAGATAGATAGTTAGAAGAATGACAGACAGACAGACAGACAGATAGATAGATAGATAGATAGATAGATAGATAGAAGAATGACAGACAGACAGATAGATAGATAGACGGAAGATAGATAGACAAACAGACAGACAGATAGATAGACAGAAGATAGATAGACAGATAGAAGAATGACAGACAGATAGATAGATAGATAGAAGAATGACTGACTGACAGATAGAGAGAAGAATGACAGACAGATAGATAGAAGAATGACAGACAGACAGACAGATAGATAGATAGATAGATAGATAGATAGATAGATAGAAGAATGACAGACAGACAGACATAGATAGATGGAAGATAGATAGATAGAAGAATGACAGACAGACAGATAGATAGATAGAAGAATGACAGACAGACAGACAGACAGATAGATGACAGACAGACAGACAGACAGATAGAAGAATGACAGACAGACAGACAGATAGATAGATGGAAGAATGACTGACAGACAGACAGATAGATAACTGTTGATGAAGCCATTTCATTTATTACCTTCCAAACAGAGTTTTATCATGATCATTACCGTGGGTTCAGCCCACACCCTGAACCTGCGCGCTCCTGACAGTGATTGCACCAAAATAAGCAGATGTAAATATATTTCCCCTCACCTTAAGAGCAGGCAGAGTGCCTTTCAGCTAGCATTTGTAACTAGAAACGTTTGCCCCAGCTTCTCGTGTTTTTTTCATCACACCTAAGGCGTTTTATACCCTCCCTCTCCACGTCAAGTGTGCGGCATCAAAACCATCCTTGGGCGACTGGGACGTCTCTTCTACCTGCTCAGCGCCACTATGACGGGCTTACATTTGACTTAATATATCCCCAACTGTACCAGTCCTGTTTAATTCCCTTTCATAGCAGTCAGAGGTGACCAGGGATGAGCAGATTGAGCCCTTCATGTCTCTCCTGGCTTTACGTGGCTTAGTTAGGAAGAACAAACCTCGAAGAAACAAGCGATGAGCTCATTGATATGCAATGTTAAAGAGAATAAAGTTTGTATGGTTCACTGTTGCGACTGATTTTGCATCCAAAAGCTCTCAAAATATTTCCAAACCACCTAAACAGAAGTAAAACACGTTGAGTAAATATTATCACCATTGACCAGGTGGACATTGGCCATGAGCAGAGCTTCAGGGGCTGGATTAGATGAAAAACGGGTGTTTGGAGGTCAGCGGAGTTCATGCACCACCCCAGTTCCTGATTGGTGCGAATCAAATTAATGATGAATAAAGATGAAATTTTGACATACTTGACTGTCTATATGATTACAGCATGCTGTAAAGCCAAAGGGAGGGAGCTATTTTGCCCTTTGGAACTCTTTGTACACACTCTCTACAGAATCATAACTTTTACAAATACACAATACTGTCCTGAATCGCCCTGCTTTTAAACAATATTTGTTTTTGATCAGCTTCCAACAGGAAGTCATTCATTACACTAATATCTCCCTGCTAGAAATGTCAATGGATTTATCATTTGCCTTTCAAATTTGGAATTGTGATTTAATTGCTCATTGACTAAACTATTAGTGGTGAAATTCCATATCCTTGTATATCGTCATTTGCAGTATGCATACTAACAAATTGTAATCAATATGCCATTACTGCAGCTAGCTGATGAACAAGATCGTGTATGTCGAATGCGGTCTTGCTATATTTGGGCATCCATGTCAGTATACACATGAACCTCACATGGGCTTTGGGGGGTTGCCGGCATGAATTTCTTGTAGAATTATCTTTTTTCACTTAGAAAATCCTTTCTAATTAAAAAGCATCCCAGCATATCACAAGGCGTCGGGTGGTGCAGGTTTACCTACAGGGTCGTCTAGCATGAGCGCTAGTCAAATGAACAATGAATTCCTCAGGACCTAAGGGTTTAGAGGCAGGCTACATCCCGGCCATAGTGCACTAAGGCTGAAAAAAAAAAAAGAGAAAAAGTTGATAATTAGTCCCACCGTGGCTAAATGTTGAGATAGAAAATAAGAGTGCTTACCATCTGATGCTTCAACCTGACTGGATAACTGCTGCTTGTACGTTTTTCCTGCTTTTTTTTTTGTATCTGTCAGCAGGGCATGATTAAGCGTCTCTTGTCGTGGATAAATTAAACAAACACGTTAATTCTCTCCTCACAACCTGCCTCTCTTGCTGGGGGCAGAAGAGATCAAGCCATTGTCATCGATCAGTCAACTCTTTTAACCCCTCCCTGTGCTTCGGGTTTTCATGTTCAAATGTGGCCCCACAATAATTAGCAATTAAAATTTGACTTTTTGTTGTAATGTCTTTCTTTAATTAGTGTGGAAAATTAAAAGAGCCACAACTCACTCGCAGAAATTTGGAACAAAGGACCATAGTAACTACACTTGGAAATTAAGCAAATCGGTTCATTCAGTTAAGAAAAATGATTCTGCAAGTTGGCATGAAACAAACTGAAACACAGAACAGACAATATATAGACAGACAAACAGATGGACATACAGACAGATGACAGACAGATAGATAGATAGATAGAACGACAGACAAATAGATAGATAGACAGACAGATAGAACGACAGACAGACAGATAGATAGATAGAACGACAGACAGACACATATATAGATAGATATAGACAGACCGACAGATAGATAGATAGACAGACAGACAGACAGATAGAACGACAGACAGATAGATAGAACGACAGACAGACACATATATAGATATAGACAGATAGATAGATAGATAGACAGATAGATAGATAGAACGACAGACAGACAGATAGATAGATAGACAGATAGATAGAACGACAGACAGACAGATAGACAGAACGACAGACAGACAGACTGTTTAAGTTTCTCCGCCACTCTTGCTCTGTACTTGAGAGGCTTCCTTAACATCTCGCCCTCAAAAACAACTTGACTGACAGGCCTGTGGAGCACATTGTTTGTTAACCGCTTTTCGCGAGGGCTAAAATAACCCGTCTGGAGCTGGAGATTTGTAATTGGTCATCTTCTGGTGAACCCCTCCCCCTTCCTTGTCCTGATTGTGCCTGCTGGTGTCACCCAGGGGTCAAACATCCTCACCAGTGCCATGAAGGACTCACAGCTTGTTCTACAGACCTCATTACATTGCTGATGGAGTCACTTCCCCCTACACCCCCTCTGTTTTTTGTCGGCCGATGCAGTCTCGATTATTTTTAGGGGAAAAGAGAGCAGGCAGAGAAGTGTCAGCTGGCTCATTAGATATGGCTGGGTGGGTCCGAGTGCTTTCAGTCGGACCCCAGCAGTCTCCATTAGGTGGGACTACAGCGGGATGACCACGCTCCCGTTCAACCCCGGGTCAAAGGGATAAATAAAAGATCACATGAGGTGGCCCCTCAAAACCTGATTAAATAGAGACACACTCCAGGGATTCATTAGCAGCTCCAGCCATCACAGAACCATCCACACCCTCATCTGAAACACAAGAACACATGCAGCTCACTGCAACACATTAACACGCCATAAATTAAAGACATGACAAGGAAAATGTAGAGCATAAAAATCTGATGAAAGACATCAGATCTGTTTCTCCCAAATTAATTTGCTTTCTCATCAAAATCTCCAGAGATTTTAAGCATGGAATAAATAAAAAAAACTGTAAATATACATTTCTGAGACACTGAATTTTGAGTTTTCATTATCTGTAAGCCATAATTATCAACATTTCAAGAAATAAAGGCTTGAAATAATGAATCTATATAATATATGGGTTTCACTTTCTGAAATGAGTGACAAAAAATATTGACCTTTTTCATGATATTCTAATTTTTTTAGATGTACCTGTATATTATGTTTTGAAAGATGTCTTTTATGCCCGCAAAGGCTGCATTTAGGGGCAGTCGTGGCCTAATGGTTAGAGAGTTGGACTTATAACCAGAAGGTTGCGGGTTCATGTGGCACTGAAGACTGGAGTAATGATGCTGGAAATTCAGCTTTGGATCACAAGAATAAAATGTATTCAAATAGAAAATAGTTATTTTAAATTGCAGTAACATTTCACAATATTACTGTATTTTTGATCAAATAAGTGCAGCCTTGGTAAGCATAATAAGTCTGGTTTTCTGATTCTGATTATCAAAAACATTAAAAAGAATAAAAAATACAACTATTGTAAACTTTTGACCAGTAGTGTATAAAACACCAACATTTAAAACATTACATAAAACATTTCAGTAACCACAAAATTGTCTTTATCTCATCTCATCAGACGTCAAGAACCTGGAGAACTTCCACCTGGTGGAGAGCGTCCAGGAACAGGTCAACGCAGCGCTGCTGGACTACGTCATGTGCAACTATCCTCAGCAGACAGACAAGTTCGGCCAGCTGCTGCTGCGGCTGCCGGAGATCCGGGCCATCAGCCTGCAGGCCGAGGAGTATCTGTACTACAAACACCTGAACGGTGACGTGCCCTGTAACAATCTACTTATAGAGATGCTGCACGCCAAACGTGCCTGAGGACCGGCGGCGAGCCTTTCGTCTCGACACATCGCACACACTGCTCCCAGCACCACCTCAGTCCAGCGTCATCACCAGACGATGAAATGTGCACGACATGCGCACTGACTGCATGGGTTTGCGGTGAGCTGGACACTTTGGACCTGAAAACCCGAAAGCGAGGGTTTGGCTCGAAAGGTAGATGCATTTCTGGTAAAGAAATTAAATGAACAAATCAAGAGTTATAATGACCTCTAGGCTGTGGATTTGTCATAGTATTGTCGAACCACGACTGTCAGTCGTTATTTGTTCTGTGTGCAGCTGATCGAAACGTCCACCTTACACTCAGACTTGAGGTGGCGGGTTTAAGATAACCGGGAAAGGACTGGGCGCTCTTTCAAGACTGGAATTGCCAGCATTGACCCAAAGTTTCCATTAGGGCCTGGCCATGTGGCCTTCCTCTGTCTGTTTTAAGGCACACAAGCTGGGCTGGAGCCAGTAGGCAGAGGTAAGATGGACAACCAGCCATTACCCGCATTAGCGCCAACCAAGACTTTATTCCAGCCCCTCACCAAAAAAAACAAAGCATCCTATTTCTCTTTTCAAATGGGCAGCCATTTCTTCTTTGACACTCTGAGGCTCCTTTTACCAATATTTTCTCTCCAAAAGTGGAAAAGAAAAGGATGAAAATCCCAAAACCTGTCAAGAACACATCTGGGTTGTATTTAATCGTATTTTTATTCAAAGTCAACTGAAATAATGATTATTGAATAAAAAGTAATTCACAATACAAAATTAATTTTGTAAGTAAATGTGCTAAATGCTAAGTTGCCATGAAAACAAGAATGATTAATTATTAACAAATGTATTATTAATTTTATTCAAATAATTCATATTAAAAGGAATTTTGAAGTTAAATGTGCTACATTGTCGTGACAATTAATAAAAATATAACAACTCACAATAAAACAGTATTTTGGGAATAAAATGCTAAATTGTCATGACATAATAAAAATTAAATACGTAATAAAACCATTTTGGTTGTAAAACTACTAAATTGTCATGAAAATAAAAATGAATAATTCTTAACAATTGTATTATTAATTTAATGAAATAATTCATAATAAACAAAATTTTGGGAGTAAAAATACTGAATTGTCATGGAAACAGGAATTAATAATTATTAAAAATGACCAAAGAAATGCAACTATAAAAATATAATTTAAAAATAATTTCTTCTTTTTTGAATTTGTGGGATGCAGTGTGACCTGGAAGATTCACCCTCAAAAAATGCTTAAAAACATTTACCTCACAAACACCTTTTTCTTTTTTTGGTGTAGATTTTTCTGCTCGGTTGGAATATTTAGCAGTTTGCTCATCAACAAATGTGAACGTGAATAAAGTGCAGTCTCAGAGCCAGTATGAAGAAATACCGCCTCCGTCAACACAAGACCAAAGCCTGCAGAGAACAAAAAAGGAAAAAAAAAAAACAACCTTAACTATCAGTATTAATAATTTGTGATGTCACAGTTATGTGAGTCTTGCCTTATTTCATTTCCATGCTAGCTAACCGTGCTGATGTGAATTATGATATGTAAAATAAAAAGTACATATATATATATATATATATATATACATATATATATATATATATATAAAGAATTAATGTTATACAATTGAAAAGAAATGAGGTGTTTACATTCATGTGGTCATGTGGGAGATAACTGTGATGCGTTCAATTGCAAAGCAATGATTTCATATAAAAACGAAACCATTCAGAAAAGATTATATTCCTCTTGTTTGCTTTCTTAGGTGTGTACAGTTTTCGTTTTTCTTAACCAGTACTTAATTATGTCGTGAGACACTAAATCAGAGAGGAATCTCACTTAATAATGAGTTTCGAAATGCTTCTTTTTTTTTTTTTTTTCTAAATTGTGCTGGTTTATTTCTGTGGATATCTGTTTTTACATTCTACGTTTGAAATGTACGTCACTGGTTAAGCTTAATTTATTGTTCTGGTTTCATCCATGTGTTCCTGCACAGTGGGGTGGGGTCATGACTAAATGTATTTGTTTACTGTAGCACGTTTTGAAAAATGTAGATACGAGATGCAGTTATGGAGCTAAATGGCGATTGAGTGATTCACATTAAACAACCATCAGTCCTGCCACTGTAAAATATCAAGAGTATCGTGGGATTTCACTGAATGTTTTTATGATAGCGTCTGTGTTCTATACCAAAGACAGCGTCTGTCCTTCACTTGTACTTACCTGTTTGCTTCACAATGAACGGATGCAAGCTTTGATACTTGGGGACTGCCGATGTTTTTCCTGAACGCTTCATTTGACTGTATTATATAAAATTGGTGTTAACGTCAACATGAAATCAAAATTGATCCAATTTACTTCCATATCTATCAGGCTGGTGTCATCTAGGACAGAAAATAATGTTATGTTATGGCCAATATTATTTAATTATAAAGAAAAGCAAAAAAAAAAGGCAAACAAAACAAAAGCAGAGGAAAGGAAAACAAAAAGCAAATCAACAAAACAAAAAGCAAACTGAAGCAAAACAAACAAAAAGAAAAACAAAACAGAATAAAAAACAAAACAAAAAGCAAATTGAAGCAAAACAAAACAAAAGGCAAAACAACAAAACAAACCAAAAGCAGATTGAAGACAAAAAAACAGAGGAAGGGAAAGCAGAACAAAACAAAATCAAAGACAAGCAAAACAAAAACCGAAGGAAAAGAAACCAAGCAAAATAAAAGCAGTAAATGAATCAAAATTAAGATTAATATAAATAAACAGTACTGTAATAATTGCAAATGATGATAATGAAGAAACCTTACCATTAGTATACATCAAGATGCACTTTTCACGACAGACTTGACCTTCAGCCTTCATTTTCCTATGAAAAGTCTTCTCAAAAGTAGGTGCTGGTGTTTCAGAAGGGAAGTCGTTTCTCAAAATCCACTGCAAACTCACATTCAGCTCTATTTTTGCATGTGACGGCCATTTCACCAAAATAAGTATCGCCATAGTTTTCCTGATGAAATTACCTGCTTTACATGGAAAAATGTCACAATGCAGAAGTAAATTGGGTCGCAAATGGCATTTCGTGTTGACTTTAAAAGGTCAAAATTTTCTTCCACACAGTAAAAAACTGTTTAGGTGGCTGTTGTATCACACCTGAAATGAAATGTGTTGATTTAAAAAGCAGTGAAAATGACCACAATGGTGACTTAACCCAATCATCACGCATTTTTGTAATGATCTTTCTGATGTTACACACCTTATCAATGTAAATTATTTCAGACAAAAATGCTGTAGAAAGTACTTTGTATGAGCATAACTGCTTTAATCCATATTTGCTGCATGGCATCTATGCCCCCATCTGTACATAAGGCCACTTCTTTATCAATTCTAGGGAAATTGGTTTGTATTTGCTTCGTTTTGTGACTCTACTGTGTTATGTGTTGATCAGACCGACAATCTTCAGAAATCCAGTGCCCCTCGTTCCTATTTTGTTCCCCACAACCGGAAGTCCTGCAGCTGCTTTGGATGTGTGCTTACCTGCCTGAATGTTTGGATTGGGATTCTCTTGTTTGTGCGCTGGAAGCCGCAGTCAGACCCGCATCTCTGATGTAACCTCTTGCCATAAAGAGTTTCCATACAAGCTCTTGGAATCTTTCCATCATATTTTAATAAATGACTATTATGCCAAAAGTCGTTGTTTTATTTCCATCTCTGGCAAGAATCCATGATCAGTGAACAAGTTTCACCCTACTGATCATACAAACATGAACAGATTCACACTTGATACAGATTCCAGAATAAGAAAAAGGCTTTCGATTTCAAGAACACGTACCTGATCCTGTTACACTCGCAATCAAATATAGTGTGAAGACAAACTAAAAAGAAATAAACTGCCAATCATTTACAGCAAAAATTAATTTGAGCTTATTCAAGACAAAGCCTGTATAAAATAGAGTAAATCTAGCAAAACATTCCAAGTTGATCAAAAATTAACATATTTAAATTGTCGTTTGCGTCAAGATAAATTACAAAGCATTTAGAAACAATAAAGGGATAGTTCAACCAAAAAATTTTTTTTTAATTATGTCATCTTTTACCCACCCTCAAGTTGAACAACAACAACAAAAAAGATAATTTGAAGAATATTGGTAAGCAAACAGGTCATTGACTTTCATAGTATTTATATTCCATACTGTGGAAATCAATGGCTACCTTCAACTGCTTGATTGCCAACATTCTTCAAATGATCTTCTTTTGTGTTTAACAGAAGAAAAAAGCTCATACATGTTTGGAACAACTTGAGGGTGAGTAAATGATGACAGAATTTTCATTTTTGGGTGAACTATCTCTTTAAGGATATCATTTACAGACTATCTGCGATTTACCAAAACAAAAGATGTGAAGAATTGTTTCAGTGAAGACATGTCGGCGTTCTGCGGAGGACGTGAATAGTGGGACATCCGTTCGGCCTCCATGGGTACGTTCAGACTGCATTCGTTTGGAAATCTGTCATTAGTTTTCTTAAGTTCTCCTTAAAGAATGAGAAGTAAGAAAAGAAAATTAAGGACAAATACAGAGAAGTACATTCTAGCATACTTTTCTTCCCCAAAAAAACTGTTATACCACCAAAAAAAAGTTTACCTTTTACAAAAATAATACACTTTAAAGTGAAAGTGTATGTTAATTGCAATTAAATCAAATGTATTATCATTTAAATTGATATTAAATGCAACTGTTTGAGAGTATTTCTGTGCCAAAAATCTTACTTCTGGGTTCGTACAAGTTTCAGAGAGTTTTTTTCCCGATCGTGGCTCTTCATGACATAGACGAGGGTGGAACTCCTTATATGGGCATTTCTCCCGGAAGAACGCGCCCGCGCATGTATCGACCAGAGCGAGAACGAGATCGCGCCCATCAACGCGCTTCATCCGGCGACAGCGCTGCACGGGACTTGCTCGGGAAGAATGTCTCCAATCCAAAGAAGTGTGTTTTTGGTTGTAAGGGAAAGATAACTTTGTTCAGCTTCCTAAAGAACCCAGCGTTATGTAAACCGTGGATGCAGCTTGTTTTTCCGGGGCAGCAACGTTTCAGGAGTTTCACAAGTGTGTTGGTTGATGAACGTTTTATAAACAAGGCCCAGTTCGACACTGGATTTGCACATCGTTTGATACTGAAAGATGGAGCGGTCCCAGCTATAAAAGATCCCGGTCATGATTCAGAACTGTAGACAGTACGTGAAACTGCATCAAATGTCTGTTTTGTTGGCAGTCGGAGCTCAAGTGCTCATCACTCTTTAGCTCCGCCCACGGCGCATCTCCAGGAGCTCAAGATGGAGCGGAGAGAATCGTAAAGCTGTATCTTTCTTTTATAAATCTGATAAAACTAAAGACTTTTTGGAGATATGAAGGATGCAGTACTACTCTATAGGTACTCAAGATTAACATGAGATTGGGTGAAACTGTGTGTTATGCCCCCTTTAAGAGTGCTCTTTTGCAAGTCAGAACAGATCTTTGGCCTGTAAACAACTGTGCCCAAACTTATACAAACATTTCATAGAATATCAACAATATGATTTACACACTGATATATAGAAACTTGTAAAACCAAAACTTCATTATTCTTAAACACAAGCACAAAACTGTATTTTCAAATTTTATTGTACTGTACAATTCAGCGAAATTGATTGAGCTGTATATCAAATTCTTCACAGGAACAGATCTGAACTGTTTTAAATCTAAAATTGGAAGCATATACTCGGGCAAGAGCGCTAAACCAACACAACTGCAAGATTTACTGAAGCCCTTCATTTTGAGAGCCGTCCTGCTGAGCGACTGTGAGAACAGACTGCAGCAGTGACAGATTCATTCAGACCTCTTGAATCCATCAGTAGTGTAGTCAGTCAAAAACAACAAGAGATTGGATTATTTCACCACAACGATGAGGAAATATAACCTAGAAGTAAATCGCAAATGGAATGAATTCACAATTACTTAAAAGGACCTTTTGTGAAGAAGCACTTATAACAGAAAAACAACTTTAAAAGAAAATTCATGTATGTAATGTTTTTGAACTCTTAATTGCATGAAAATGTATTATAGTTAAAATTTAAATTAAATGCAATTGAACTTTTAACAGAGTAATTTTCTCTCACCTAAGTAGGAGTTCAATACATCTTTATATGTAATTTCATAATTACTTCTATACTGTTAAAGTGTTAAGTGAATTGACAAGCATTTAACAAAAATATAATTTTGTCATTTCTATTGAAACTTTTATGTTGTGTACTTAAATATATTTGCAACTACACATTTGTAACAAAGAAGTTACAATTTAGCATATTTTAAAAATATAACTTTTAAATGTCATATCAAATAAAACACGAGTACTTTACATGTGCTTTAGTATGTTAGTCAACACATCAAAATAAGCGCACTTTGTTAAAACACGATAAAAGCTTATTAAAGCATAATGATTTCAAATGTACTTTAAACTAAAACTTTTAATTTGACATTGTTACAAATTGCACTTTTTAAAAGTGTACTTAAGTGTGCTAAAAACAGTCATGAAAGTGTGCTCTCTTTAAGTGCACTTAAATGGCCTTTTATTCATTATATTATCTTCAAGTACGTTTAAAAAAATAAGATTTTTAAGATTTAAAGTACACTACAAGTGCACATTGAATACAATTAAACGCCCATCTTTTCAGAAGAGACAGTTCACTCAAAAAACCCTCATGTCGTTCCAAACCTGTGTCTTACTTTCTTCTGTGAGCACAAAATAAGATATTTTGAAGAATGTTTAAACTGTTTTTCTTCATACAATGAAAGTCAACGGGAACCAAAAAAAAAAACATCATTGGACCCCAGTGACTTTCATTGTACAGACAGGTTTGGAACGACATGAGGGTGAGTACATGATGACAGAATTTTTCATTTTTTGGGTGTATTATCCTTTTAATTGTGTTATAATATTCTTGTCATTAATTATGTAGCCCAACTAACAACTTCATGTATATATTGTTCAATAAAATCAGCCCTGCGTATTCTACACAACCAGTAAACGTCTATAAATAATCAGTGCACATCAGGCCACGGTTATTTGTTGTAAGAAACTTTTAGCTCTGCTTAAAATACTGCTCGGAGCCCTTGACCTAAACTTCTCAACTACTGAAATGGATGAATTAATAGATGCATATTAAATAGGAGCAGTTGGATTGTTATGCTAAACCTTACCTCAACATGCAAAACAAATGTGGTGGGTTTGAAACGGAACACAGCGAAGGTCACCGTCCTTTCATTTAAATGCATGTATTATACATAAGTTTATATATAAAAAAGAAGGACCACAAAAGCACTAATGTGTATTTTCTATCCTTATTAGTCATGAGGAGAAAGAAAGACTCTTTAAAAAAAAAAAACTCTTTAAGCACCTGGACCTCGCTCTCAGCATTCCATTAATTACCCAGACAATGGCAACAACTTCAGAGGCAGATTTTTCAATTTCAGAAAGAAAAAGAGGCAGACAGACAGAGAGAGAGAGAGAGAGAGAGAGAGAGAAGAGAGAAGAGAGAAGAGAAATAGAGGCAGGGAGAGGGGGAACGAGATAGATGGAGGGAGAGGAACGCATGTATTCAGGCTCTTCATGCTCTACCAGCACTTAAATCCGACGGACCTCCCATAAAAAAGACTCAAGGTTACGTCCGATTGAAAATCCTCACAAACAACCACTTCAGAAATCCATTTAGAGCCAGTGCTAGAACATCTAATTCAAACATGTTGTCCTGTTAAAATGGTCGCGTAGTTCCTCTAAAACTCTTTTTCCGCCACTGCCGTTTACCGGGCCTCTTTGTAGAAGCGATTAAATTTCCACATTCTGAAGCACAAAGACATAATTACACAGGATCAGAAATGCAGCCCAAACAGAAGGTCAGACATGAAAAATGACCTCTTATTGTCACAAATGATAGGCCGTTTTGCCAAGAGTAATTTGTAACAATACCTCAGCCCGCAGTTCGTTGAAACAGCCAATGGAACAAGGCCCAGCTATTTAAAATAAAAATAAAAAACAGTGTTTTGTAAGAAATGAGTTCAATGGAGTGTATATAGCAGGGATTCTCAAATCTGGCCCACGAGATCCACTTTCCTGCAGAGTTTAGCTCTAACCCTAATCAAACACACCTGAGCATGCTAATCAATGTCTTCAAGATCATTAGAAAATCACAGGTAGTTTGATCAGGGTTGGAGCTAAACTCTGCAGCGAATTGGACCTCCAGGGTAAGATTTGAGGAACCCTGGTATATAGTCTAAGAAGCTCAAATGACGAAAAATAGGAAGCTCACATTTCTTTTTTTAGTTTTAATTCTGTCATAATTTACTCACCCTCATGTCATTATAAACCCGTTTGACTTACTTTCTTCTGAAGAACACAAAAGGAGATATTTTGAAGAATGTTACCGCCGCTCTTTTTCAGGACTCCATATTCATGCGTCATTGGTTTCGAAACACATAAGAAACAATGCCATATGGCATCATGACAAGTCTGAACACGCACCAGGGTTATTATTGTTAACAAAGTATTCAAAACATTTTGTTAATTGAAATAAAGTTTAAAGGAGTCATATGATGCGATTTCAAGTTTTCCTTTCTCTTTGTGCGCTTGTCGGAAGGAGGGACTTTGTAGAAAACTAAGTGTTTGAGAGAGGCAGGGCATAGAGGGCCTAAAAATAATGTGTTTTTTAACATTAAAGCATGTCAACATATTCTGGGACGCGAAATACACAAAATAATGATCTTTAAAAAAGCATCATATGACCCCTTTAAATAAATTAAAATATAAATAATTAGATGAAAAACTGAACAATTAGAAATGTTGCCTTGGCAACAGTAAAGCACTAAAATTGTGAATAAATGAAAAATACTGATAAAAGTGGCAAAAGCACATAACAAAATTACTAAAAATTAAGCTAATTAAAATGAAAACTGAAACTCTAAAAATAAAAGCTAATTCAAAATATTAATAAAAAACTATATTGTATATAAATAAAACTAAAATGACACTAATACGCTGAAGTGCAAATGACAGTGAATAACAACTTAAACAACTGTCGACTCTGGCTTGCTTAGTTGGGGACACTTCATTTCCAGCGTTATCGTTGACATGATTGCAAAGATATTATTTAAACTGAACTGAGCTGGATGTTGACATCACTGAATTCAATGATGAACTGTCTTTAACTGAAAAATGAGTGTTTACTATTGCCCTTTTTCATTATTGACACTATTTTCCTAATTAATGCTGTTCAGTTGCTTTGACACAATCTGTATTGTTAAAAGCGCTATATAAATAAAGGTGACTTGACTTGACTTAAATTTTGGTCTATTTACAATCATATTATTTCATATGGATTTAAAATAGTATGCACAAGACATATAGACCACTTTTATAGTGCCTTTTAGTCGTTTTTCTGAGTTTGCCTGCAGTCACTTTTATTGTATGGGACAAAAGCACCCAGGCCAATGTGAAAAACTACTTCTATAATATTTTATTGTGTTTTTTGTCTTTTTTTTACAGACTCTGCTGGCTGTATTTTATTGTACGTAAAAAAAGCACAGTGTGAACATTACCTGCTAAATATCTGCTTTTGTGTTTCATGAAAGAATGCAAGTCTTGCAGGTTTGAAAAGCTTTGGAATGAAATAAGATTTCAGATATTATTTCATTACAACGCAGTTACTAATAAAACATACTGTATGTCATTTAGACATAAGTAAATATAGTTAAATATTTGAGGCTAGTAAGTAAGAACAGAACAAACCCCATAGTTACATACTTCTCAAAGCAGACCAAAACACATTTACAAAGACGACTACCAGTCTTTTAAATTATTGCAGTAATACTGCAAAATCTGCAACCTATAATAATTTTATAAGTGGTGCAGTTAAAAGTGCTACTGGTTGGAATGAAGGCCAGACTAAGAGTGAAGCAGTGTTAATAAGATCTGAGTTGCCTAAAACACTTAACGACGTACCTATGGATCCAAGAATAATACTTCATAAATGACACGCTAACAAATGTGCGCTTATACTGCAACCAGATATCTGGCCGCTGTATCACAAACCAACCCAAATCCTCAGAAGTTCAAATATCTGCTTATTTTTTAAAAACTAATACTATTATTAAATAACAATAAATCAAGGCTAAAATGTGCCGTGTTCTTTGTGAATTGCATTTGGGATTGGTGGTTTATGTTGATACCGTTTTCGGCGGAGACACAAAAACACACAAAGCACAAAATATATTCCGTTTCAAAGGTCTTCCTGGATTCAGCCCTTTTAATATAAGGGGAGGGTGTATCCAAGGTCACTTCCTGATTGTGAATCCTCCAATGAGGTGCAAGATTCAATGCTCAAGTGTTTCTTTGTGGTCTGACAATGGGAAGTGTCAGAATTTTCAATACATGTGCTTGGAAATGTCACCCAAGGTCGTATGAGCGTGACAGGGTTTCGAGCAGACAAACATGAAAACATAATGAACATGCTCTTTGTAGACACGGCTACATCTACAAAACCATGCCACATGTATGCCGTGTAACATACATTTACTGTTACACAAAGAGCATAAAATCATTAATAACAGCCTGGAAAAAGCAGAACTTTGCAGGTGTTGAACTGTACACAGGGTCTCGCTCTCCGGTGAGGCTGTGCAGCCTTGAATTGTGACCGACTGATGGAGCACTCAGGAAACAGCAGAAGACTGGGAAGGTTCACGTGGCACAAGCAAATCAAACACAATAAGGCAACCGCTGCTAAGCACATACACACGTCAAAACTACAGCTCTGGAATCCATCCGCCAGGCCACAGGTCGCTCAGACGTGGCAAACAAATTGGGAAGTGTGTTTGGGAATAGAAAATGAACACGATTTTTGTTTTTCACATAATTAACACCGCTTACAATCACATGATTCCGTTGAGCAGTCACAACAACTGATGCTAAAACAATGAAAATGTTCTTCAAAAAGTGATTGTCTTTTGGTCTGCAAAAATTAACAACAAATAAATGTACATTTTATATATATGTGTGTGTGTGTGTGTAAAAATGAACAAAATTTTAAATAAATTAAATATTTAGTGCAAGAATATGAATGAAAAATAAATGAAATATTTTCTGTTTTTAACATTTTAGTGCAGGAATATGAATGAATGTTGCTGTTAAATCTACTTAACTTGTAATGAACCAGAAATTAATTGCAATAGCACAGTGTTACATTCCTATGCACTAATGCACCAAATAATATCTCTTACAGCTTTCAGATGATGTATAAATCTCAATTTCGAAAAATTGACCCTTATGGCTAGTTTTGTGGTCCAGGGTCACATATGAGTCACAGATGAGTGCTATTTGTTGCCGTGCATAGTTGCTGCCAAAGTAGAATGTTTCAGTTAAAGGGATAGTTCACCCAAAAATGAAAATCACCCCATGATTTACCCACCCTCAAGCTAGGTGTATATGACTTTCTTCTTTCAGATGAATACAATCAGAGTTATATTAAAAAATGTCCAGGCACTTTTTATGATGGATGGATGCACTTTTTTGGGCTTCAAAATCTCGACCACCATTCACTGCCATTATAAAGCTTGGAAGAGCATTGACATTTTTTAATATAACTGCGATTGAATTTGTTTGAAAGAAGAAAGTCATATACACCTAGGATGGCTTGAGGGTGAGTAAATCATGGGGTTATTTTCATTTTTGGGTGAACTATCCCTTTACGTAACTCTTGAGGTTACATTAACATACTACCTTTAAAGGGAGCTGATGCTATGTTTTGTTTACATCGCTAGGTTTGGGAACAGTCATATCTATTTAAATATGCACATTTACATTTAATTTGGTGTAAATTGCTTCAGTTTATTTATATACATCAATTTGACTATATGCTACAAACCATTTTTTAAATGACTCAAACGTGCAAACATCTAAAGATAAAGCTATTTCTCAAGTTTATTTGTTTATTTGATCCCCATTAGCCACAACCAAAGTAGTGGCTATTCTTCCTGGGGTCCAACAAGTAAAAAAAACAACAAAAAAACGACATTAATCCACATTAAAAGTCAAGTCAATAAAACATGCAAACCCTAAAATTAATTCAAAACATCAAAATCAACAATTTACAGTAATTAAATATTATTAAATATATTAAATATTCCTTTAAAGAATTTTTAAACCTATTTTTGCTTATTAAAAAAAATATTTATTTGCACACGTGAGTGCAAATATATGCAAATTAAATAATATTTTTTTTAAGTGAGAGACATTTTTTATGAATTTCTTTTGGACAGCGTTGGACACACATGGGGAGATCAGAAACCAAACGCCGTCTTTGATATACATGTCAGACTCAAACTTGGCATTCATGAATAATGAATGCATGTGGTGGGGGAGCATCTTCAATAAGCCAGGAGAGAGCAGTGGTAGCGCTCATCTAGTGTCTGGCACGCGCCTCTAATGACTTCACCCAGAGACCACCACGAGCCCACCGCTAACAACAGTAGCACTCTATGGGAGCGCCGGCGGTTTAATTAAGCATTAGTCTAATCTGCCTCTATTGAGTCAGACAGCTGTAGGACTTCTGAGAGGGATGTTAAATGTTTTAGGTCTAAATGAGAGTGTGGCCCCGTTATCTCAAACTGCTGCATTTCAGTGTAAACAGGAAAATACTCTCAACATGAACGGAAGCATCTTTTTTTCCCCTTCTCTTTGTCCCAGCTGTGTGTTGGCAAGAACTTCACACAGCGCTAACAGATCCATTTCGCAAACAGACAGAACTGATCATTGAGAAACATCTGAGCTGTTGACACAGTGCTTGCCAAGATTTAAGTGAAACTGCATTGTCCTTTTTGTCACAAATTTGTTGCAAATGCTGAATTTTTCTTTATTTTTTAGCAACTGCTGTGACCTTGAATGAACTCCATTTGGTGCGGGTGACTGGCAGTGCCAGGATTAAAATACCTTTGCATCCTGAATTTCAGGAAAAAAGATTAAACATTCTGAGACTTGGAACTCTAAAAGTCAAGATAAACAGTATGGAAATAGATAATTAATGTTGATTAAAAAAAAAATTATAATAAATTGCAATAAATAAATTGCAAACACATCAAATAAAATTGTGACAAAAATTATAAAATGCGGATATTGTTTTACGGTTTTAAAGTAACCTGATTATAAAACTATGTAATACTTTATATTATATAATTAGATAATGTATACATTATATAATGTATTATATATATATACTGTACTATTATATACCTTATTATATACAACCTTATATACATTTCTTTATATTAAAAGTAATTTATTAAATATATTTTATTATATACAGTAAATAAAATATCATGTATAATTAAAAACCAAATAATAACAATTTATATTTTATATACTGCTTAAATTTAAAATATTAATCACTTTAATTAAAAATATATAGTATAAACATTTTTGTTATTTAAAATTAACACATTGAAAAACAATATTATATATTACACATATATAATTATAATGAATAATCTAATTATGTTTTAAAGTATTAATACTATGTATTATTTTATATTATTACAATTAATTACCTATTTATTTTCTTTTTAATTCTCTCTATAAAAATTATTAATAATACACATACACTGATTGTTGTTAAAAACATTTAAAAAATATATATTTGAAACATAATTAAATTCAGATGTTTTTGCTCTAAAGTGGCTGGCAGTCACGTTACAACATGAACGGTCCTCCTTGAGTGACCTGGGGTCAAGTACCATGTTGCTAAAGGACACAATGAAAACAGCTCAGCAACTTTCTGGACAGTCCTTCCAGCATTTGAATGCAAAACCTTTAGTTTATAAGTTTGCATATTATGAGGGTTTGATTCAAGAGTCAGCATAGGTCATACATGCAGAGAGCAAAGTGAAGATCTGCCTCAGATCTAAAAGGTTTACCTGCTAAAAAAGTTCCTCATAGCATGTGCTTCTGCTCTCAAGCTCTGTCTGGGTTGAAGGTGGGTGGTTGGACTAGGGTCGATACAGGGCCTGTAGGAAGTGACTTCATCAGTGAAAAGATGTCAACTTGTTTTCCTTTTTTCTTTTCCTGTTGTGTTCTGATAGGAACTTCCTCTCAGAAGGGGGTGGAAGTAGGTGTCACTCTCCAATCCACCCACATCACAAGGGGAAATGTCCATCACACGCCCCACCATACATTCAGCACCAGGGTAAAGAGGTGGAGATGAGCAGACTTTAGATCCCCAGAGTGACGATTAATTAACATCATGTCTCCATACCGATGACACCAGGATGGCCATTTCCATTTTTCTCTTTATCTCGTCCATTCACAAAAACACATGCCTTTTTAGTGAAAAAAATAAACATGGATCATTATTGGGTGAACTGTCCCTTTAAAAGACAGCAGATGTGGCTGTAAAGGCAAAACAGTCTCCACAACAAACAATTTCTGTACAGTAGCCTCTCTCAATGATCTAAAGCCACCGATGTTTGCGGTCTTGCTTCTTTCTTCCTGCGGAGTTAGTCACAGAAGCTCAGGTGGCCGTTCCAGAGTGACATAACAGCTCTGCAACGCTCTTCCTCTCTTCGCTGATTGATTGGTAGGAGCAAGTGTCCTGCTGGCGATGCCCCCAAGCCACAGGAAACCTCATCGGTTGCGGTGTCTAACGAGGATGTGAGCTGTGGTGATGGCATATTAACGCCCAGGCCCCGATGGACAGCCAGAATAAAAAGACAACATGGCGACGATTCAATACGAATTGTTTCAGGTGAAACAATGGTCTTTACTGCCGGTCGTTCAAAGAGTGTGGGAGAGGTGAATCCATCTGCACTCTGAGGTTTGAAATATGTCATTGTTTTTCAGCTAAATGCCTCTTTATTTTGGTGTATCGTCAGTGGGATTGAAGGTTCAACACGTTCAAAGCTTTTTTTTCCTGTGCTAAAATGTGACAAGCTGAATATGTGTGTATTATTAGTCAAATATAATATCTTAATATAATGATATATGTAATAATTATATATACATACACACACACTATATTTGACTATATTTGTATTTTTTCATTTTAATTTCAAATCACAATTTAATCGTTTTGTTAGGTGCGTTTGTCATTTTTATAATTTTATATTTTATTATATAGTTATACATTTTATATATTTTTTTCAAACATTTAGCACAGGAAAAAGTAAATATACACACACATATATAAATACATGTAAATGTATTTTAAAAACGAATAAAAAAACAGATCCATAAACATAGCAAATATGAATAAAATGGATATTAGCATATTATATAAAATGGATCAATGTGTATATTTTACAAATATCACATGTAAACATAATTAATGCAAACATTAACAAAATTTAAAAAATGAAAAAATATAGCTCAAGGAAAATAGGGTTGAAAATGTAATTATAAAAATTAAGAAAATTTGGTTAAAAAAAGAAGGGCTAAATGCTTAAAAAGCAGAGCTGGTCCATGTTAACTACTACCACTCATCAGCAACAGCAGTAATCGGATCTTTAGAGGAAAGAAACCCTTTAGCAAAGTCATTTGAGGAGCTAGGCCTCGTTGATTCAATCAAGTGCTATTTAAAACAGGCTAATTGGTCAGTTCTGCTACACAGTATTTGGATTAAGAGCAAAGCTGTGAAGTAAATCAGTCATATATTAGGCTATGACCACAATGCTGATCATCTGACCTGTTTTTCACATATCAAATGATTTCCATAACATTTAAAACTGACTGTTCCAGAACACTTTGTTATTTGAAATAAATGTCTGAACGATAGACAGTCTCACACACACACACATACACTGTCAAAGCTTGCAAATGTTCAGTAAATAAGAACATTTTGTTCCTGTTCTGCCCACACAAGTGGCATCCCTATTGCGTAGACTTCAAATACGCATCTTGAACCAAAAAACTTCAGCATCACTTCAGATATCATAACAATTTGATTTAAAAAAATAAAAATAAAACTATGGCTGCCTTCTAAACCCATTCCCACAGCCTATCCTGTCCGGTCTCCGTTATGCTATGAATAAAATTGGGAAAACGTCCAAATATAAGGTTTCAAAATCTAAGGTATGGCATCTGATTTAAATGCCACATGCAAAAAGTTAGAACATGTTGCCAGATGAAATTTAAGAGCCCCAAATTACAATATAAGTGAAGGAGAAATAATAAACAAGGGCAAAATTTTAATTTAAAAATATTTTAGAGACTAGCAGTTATTCAGGTGTTTACTGACAATCACTTCATTTTTGTCATTCTGCAGTCTCCGTGCCTTTTCGGATTCATTTTCTTTCTTTTGGCACAAAAAATGTTTAATTAGCTTTGACTGAAGCGTGATTGACCTCTCGTGTGGCTGGGAAAGAAGTCCTGACAGCACTGTGCAGGTGTGAAGTCAAACAGGAATCAGTGCAGCACCTCTGCTGGTGTGTCAAGAGCCTGCAAGTCAGGTGATCCCTGTGTGTGTGTGTGTGTGTGTGTGTGTGGGAGACACGACTAGCGCGAGGTCCTGTGGCTGACAGCAGCTCCCCTGCCAGGATGTGTAACCTCACACGGCCAAAACAGGAAGCCCTGCCATTCACTTAGTGATTGACACACTGGCGGAAGGGCTGTGTTTCACAGCTGAGAGTGATCATGACTCTTGCATCATGGGATGTGTCACACTATGACACAATGCTAGTTCACACCAAACTGCCAATTATCAGTAAGCTGCGCCCTCCTCTCCTCACTTCTCAAGCAGGAACCGGTGTGTGCACACCAAGGCCTGTGACCTTGACCGTGACGGGGTGCCTCATACACTGTGTACACTTCAAACTGATTCATACCATGGGGAATCTGGACATTTCCATGTAAAGCCTCAAGTGTGAATTAAATTATGTATACTCTGGTATTAGATTTATGTTTACAGTGAGCAAAAAAGGGAAAAACAATGACCACAACACATTATCTCTCCGATCAGACAGAGACCACCCAAACGAACACAAAATGTGTGAACCTCAAGTATGATATAATGAGAGGGAAGTAATTTTATCAAATGATCACAATGATCAGAAGTTTAATGTGTGATAACAATACTACCAGTCTGACACAACAGACAGGGACATCATTTCTTTGGCGGCCACCAGAGGGCTGCTGTCTTTGATGATCACTCGGCTTCCTCTCAGTGTACCATGTTTTTAAGTGAACATGATTCTCAATTACTTTATTATTATAAATTATTTATTTTTATTCCCATTCCAGTGATTTTAAGACACTTCAAATCAATAATTGAAAACAATGTTGAAAAATAATTAAAATGCTACTTTTGAACTAGAAAATACTGTTTGTTTTATATACTGAAATCTGATGTTATAGTTTATATAAGCTGATAGCCATCTTAAAAAAAACTGAAATAGATGTAGTTTTGGATAGTAACTTATAGTGTAGTAGAGGTGGGGATTTTGATTCAACTCAGTTACTCTTTTGATTCATTCAGATTTGTTCATTGATTCGTTGACTCTTTCTGCAAGTTACAGCGCTTTGTTATGTACATCATGAACAAGTCATTGAATCATTCAATAAACATATATTTTTTTGTATTAAAATTGGTATATTTTAAAAAGAGGGAAATTCCAGAACAATTAAATCACTTAAAAAATTTGTTTATAATTTAGTTATGAGTGAGTCACTGAATCATTAACTAAACCTTTTCTTATTTATTTATTTTTTAATTGGCACATTTATAAAAATGGGTGGAAATTCACAACAACTCATTCACTTACAAGTTCACTCATTCACTTACTCAAATTGTTTGTTACTTGGTTATGAGCTATTAGTTATTAAGGGAGAAACTGTAGAGAGATTACTTCATTTAAAATATTTGTTCAAAAATCGAAACACCACTATAGTGCTACGAACTACTTTTGTGAAAAGGTAGTCTTACTTTAATACAATTTAAAATTAATTTTCATTGTAACTTCATCTAAATAGTTTGATAAGAACCAAATCTAAGAACAATATATTACCTGGCTATCTGTACTCGTACACATTTCCAGAGCTCGAACGAAGGGTTTGGCATCATCTGATCGGGTTAAGAGTATGAACAGACTGCCGTTTCACAGCTGAGAGTGATCATGACTCTTGCATCATGGGATGTGTCACACTATGACACAATGCTAGTTCACACCAAACTGCCAATTATCAGTAAGCTGCGCCCTCCTCTCCTCACTTCTCAAGCAGGAACCGGTGTGTGCACGCCAAGGCCTGTGACCTTGACCGTGACGGGGTGCCTCATACACTGTGTACACTTCAAACTGATTCATACCATGGGGAATCTGGAAATTTCCATGTAAAGACTCAAGTGTGAATTAAATTATGTATACTCTGGTATTAGATTTATGTTTACAGTGAGCAAAAAAGGGAAAAACAATGACCAGAACACATTATCTCTCCGATCAGACAGAGACCACCCAAACGAACACAAAATGTGTGAACCTGATCAAACTGGATGCAACACTTCTATTCAACTGTCCAGCAAAAAGCAATCCATCATGCAAGCTAATATTTCACTGCACATCAATATAGTACAAGCTATAATTTTAAAACCTTTATCATTGATTCGTTGACTCTTTCTGCAAGTTACAGCGCTTTGTTATGTACATCATGAACAAGTCATTGAATCATTCAATAAACATATTTTTTTTGGTATTAAAATTGGTACATTTTAAAAAGTGAGAAACTCCAGAACAATTAAATCACTTAAAAGATTTGTTTATAATTTAGTTATGAGTGAGTCACTGAATCATTAACTAAACCTTTTCTTATTTTATTTTTTTTTTAATTGGCACATTTATAAAAATGGGTGGAAATTCACAACAACTCATTCACTTACAAGTTCACTCATTCACTTACTCAAATTGTTTGTAACTTGGTTATGAGCTATTAGTTATTAAGGGAGAAACTGTAGAGAGATTACTTCATTTAAAATATTTGTTCAAAAATCAAAACACCACTATAGTGCTACAAACTACTTTTGTGAAAAGGTAGTCTTACTTTAATACAATTTAAAATTAATTTTCATTGTAACTTCATCTAAATAGTTTGATAAGAACCAAATCTAAGAACAATATATTACCTGGCTATCTGTACTCGTACACATTTCCAGAGCTCGAACGAAGGGTTTGGCATCTTTTTTTTTTTGTTGTCATTGTAGAAGAAGCAAATTGATTTTCTTTTCAGATGTCAAATAACCTTGGATCCTTATTGATAGATGGGCGCAGAAGTGGCGTGAGGCCTTACCTGTACAGAGAGATGGACACCAGTGTCAGGACATCGCAGGTCTTCATTTAGGTTGTCGTGGACACAGGGGAGGGACAGATACCCTGTGAAGTCACATGACATAGTCACAATTAATCAGTGATCAAGGAAGGCAGCAAACAAAAAGATTTGTGGTTAAAATTTGCAAGCTGATACAAGTAAACACCATTAGCAAATTGTAAAATGCTTATCAAACTGGATGCAACACTTCTATTCAACTGTCCAGCAAAAAGCAATCCATCATGCAAGCTAATAGTTCACTGCACATCAATATAGTACAAGCTATAATTTTAAAACCTTTATCAAACACCCTCAGAAAAAAGACACACAACACTACTATGGCATAAATTCCTCAAATTTATGGCCAACTTGTGTTTAGATGCTATGATAGTACAGTAGGGATGAGCACAATCTTTGCCTCCCATCCCAGAGGGCTCAGTCCCCAATTGGTGGGGTCTCTGTGTGCCCATAAATCTGGGGGCACTTCGTAATACGCAATGTGTCTAAGCGAGACATCAGGCCTGTGAGCGGCATGTCCTGAATACATAGCAGGCTTTGTGCGTCAGTGCTACTGTTCCATTCAAGAGTCACTTACTACTGAAGTGAAAAGTCAGATATACTATAGAATGGTCTCCCAATGAACAATCATTGACTTCCACATACAAAGAACAGTTCATTTGTATAAGTGGAGCAGACGTGTGAGATTGCGACTTCACTTTATGTCAAATCTATACTTTACAGTCCAAGAAGTAATAGATCTCTTCGTATGTGCGATGAGGAAAAAACGCAAGACATTGTCAGGAAGTTTTGAAAAGAAGTTCTCGAAGAGTAAAAGAGAAAACATCAAATAGACTGCAAGTAACCATGAAAAAAGTTAATGAAAATAATACAATACAAACACAATACAAAAGTTATATATACACACACACACTAATTTTTATAGTATATTTAAGTATATATAGTATAAGTAAAATAAAACAATTAAAAAGCTTGAAATATAATATACATTTTACATTAAACAAACGTCAAATAAATTATAAATGTTGCCTTGAACTGAAAAAAGTTTATACTGAAGTGCTAAAATTACTAAAACTACGAAATAAAAAAAGGCTAAATAAAAATATAAAATTTATAAAAATGACAAAAGGACCTAACAAAATGACTAAACTGTAAACTGAAATTAAAATGAAAACTGAAAATGGAAAAAAAATAAAAGCTAATTCAAATATATATATTTATAATGTTTTTTACAGGAGTTTCTTATGCTGCTTACTATTTTTTTGGAACCTGTGATACTTTTTTTCAGGATTCTTTGATGAATAAAAAGTTAAAAAGAAGACCATTTATTTAAAATAGAAATCTTTTCTAACAATATTCACTACAGTTCAGAAGTTTGGGGTCGGTACATTTTTATTCTTTCTTTTTTTGAAAGAAATTAAAACTCTTATTCAGCAAGGATGTGTTAAATAGTTAAGAAGTGATAGCAAAATGTATATTGTTAGAAAAGATTTATATTTTGAATAAATGCTGTTCTTTTTAACTGTTTATTCACAGGTTGTTTTTGAAAGTCGGTGCTTGAAATAGGCTAAAGCTTTTTATTCATGGATTTTTTTTGAGGACTGCTGAGTTAATATTTTAATTATAGGCCTATAAATTTTAATTATAGGCCTATAATTCATTGTAGCCTATATAGACCTGCTTTAAAATACTTTTTTTTTAAAATATTTTAATTGAAGAGTAAATAGCCTTTTGTTATCCTTGCAGCGCATCAGTTATGCGGTAATATTGCGGGGCAAATTAATTGTAATTTTAATTGAATAATAAAAATAGCTTCATGATAATAATAGGCCTAATAAAAATAAGAATGTAACAGGCCTACATTAATTGGAAATGCCAAAATCCTCTTAATATTGCCAATAATTGATGTTTTTGACAATATTTCTGGCTATCGTCGATACAAGTTCATCATCTTTTGACGCAACCCAGCAAATGGAGGTTATTGCGGGGCCGTCCACTACATCACTGGGCATCACGTTGCCTGTTACGTCGTTTGGGCTTCATTGTTGAGCGCAGTGGCACTGAGAACATTATATTTTACACACTTTAAGCTCTTTTATTTTGCATATGTAATAGGATTAGTCCAACAAATCGTTCGGTTTGTAATGCGTACCGAACCTAAAGCCTCGTACCGAACGGTTCAATACGAATATGTGTATCGTTACACCCCTAATATATATATTAATATTAGGGATGCTCCGATCATGATTTCTGCAACCGATAGTGAGTACCGATTTCTTGTCATGGTGATCGGCCGATTCTGATGCTTCAAGCTTTATATAGACGGTTTCATCGGCCACATGCGCCTGGCCCGAAGTTAACTTCCAGTCTGTGTTTGTTTATCAGTCTGGCTATGGCGCCGGCTACAAACGCAGTTAAAGTTAAGGAGATGAGCAGACTGAAGTTGTTAATCGGCGGGTTCGGGTAATAAAAAATGCATTCTGATTATTTGCAGGTGGATAAAATAAATCATAAATAATGCAAATATTAACTACATTTTTTAAAATAAATTTTTTTCATGAGGCAGACGATTTTGCGCGCGCGTGTGTGTGTGTTTGTTCGCCTGATCGGGAAACTGCAGTGACAGAAACAGTGACATTCCAGATAAAGTTAATGCTATTGAGTAGGCTAATATGGCCAAAGAAAATATTTTGTTTTATAAATAACAGCCCACGATCAGCGTATTATGTTACCGTTATCCCTTACGGCTCCGACAAGGTTTTGTTCCGTCCTTCACGCTGTGACACCTCACAAAATACTATTTTTAGCCAAGCAGCGCGAAGAGCTGCTTCAGAAACGTGCCGCGGCTGGCTCATAAACACAAGCACTGACTAGATTGGCCGTAATCAGCTCCGGTGGCCGTGGAACCGTAACGCGCCGCAGACACGTGCAGTGAGGTGCAGATCTGCTCTAACGTCACTGAATCTGCTGTTAAAAATGAACCATCTAGGCCTATTTATCATATCATTATGCAAAACATACACGACAAATAGCGAATTTTTCATTGTTTCTCGAAACGTCA
>NW_015505260.1:1828186-1829479 GCF_001515645.1 Sinocyclocheilus grahami | reverse complement strand
ATTACTCACCCTCATGTCGTTTCAAACCCGTAAGACCTTCGTTCATCTTCGGAACACAAATTAAGATATTTTTGATGGAATCTGAGAGCTGTCTGACCCTGCATAGACAGCAACGCAACTGAAATGTTCCCAAGTCCAGAAACATAGCAAGGATATCTTTTAAATAATCTATGTGACATCAGTGGTTCATCCGCAATTATACGAAGCTACGAGAATTAGGAATGCTCCAATCAGGATTGTTTTGCAGCCGATACTTAGTACCGATTTCTTGTCATGGTGATGGGCCGATACTGATGCCGATTCTGATGCTTCAAGCGTTATATAGACTGTTTGAACGGCCACATGCGCCTGGCCCGAAGTTAACTTCCAGTCTGTGTTTGTTTATCAGTCTGGCTATGGCGCCGGCTACAAACGCAGTTAAAGTTAAGGAGATGAGCAGACTGAAGTTGTTAATCGGCGGGGTTGGGGAATAAAAAAAGCATTTTGATTATTTGCATATTTGCAGGTGGATAAAATAAATCATAAATAATGCAAATATTAACTACATTTTTTAAAATAAATTTTTTTCATGAGGCAGACGATTTTGCGCGCGCGTGTGTGTGTGTTTGTTCGCCTGATCGGGAAACTGCAGTGACAGAAACAGTGACATTCCAGATAAAGTTAATGCTATTGAGTAGGCTAATATGGCCAAAGAAAATATTTTGTTTTATAAATAACAGCCCACGATCAGCGTATTATGTTACCGTTATCCCTTACGGCTCCGACAAGGTTTTGTTCCGTCCTTCACGCTGTGACACCTCACAAAATACTATTTTTAGCCAAGCAGCGCGAAGAGCTGCTTCAGAAACGTGCCGCGGCTGGCTCATAAACACAAGCACTGACTAGATTGGCCGTAATCAGCTCCGGTGGCCGTGGAACCGTAACGCGCCGCAGACACGTGCAGTGAGGTGCAGATCTGCTCTAACGTCACTGAATCTGCTGTTAAAAATGAACCATCTAGGCCTATTTATCATATCATTATGCAAAACATATATGACGAATAGCGAATTTTTCATTGTTTCTCGAAACATCATAGCATTTCCACACCAGCTATGACATGACTGTGGCGCCAAATAATTTATGTCCCCCTGCATCATGTACGTTTATGTACATTTCATGTACAAATTGCGATCGGTTCGTGAGATCGGCCAAGTTAATGAGTACTGATCGAGTCATAAAATGTGATTATCGGCCGATACCGATCTACGGCCGATCGATCGGAGCATCCCTAATATATATATATATATATATATA